>NW_007127999.1:0-789 GCF_000164805.1 Carlito syrichta
CACTCTCAAACACTCAGAAAAATCAGACAAACATTCCTTTTGAAAAGTGTGCAAAATACGTGATTGGACACTTTTCATAAGAAGAGATATGGGAAGGCAGCAGACACATGAAAATTGCTAAGCCTCACTCATCATCAAAGAGATGCAAATGAAACCAATTTGAAATACCACATACCCCTGTAAGAGTGGACATCATAATAAAAAAAATAACAGATGCAGGTAAGAATTTGGGAAGAAATTAATGCTTCTACAGAGCAAGTGGACTGAAAAATAGAACAACATCTTTGGAAAACAGTGTGGTGGTTTGCAAAGGGACAAGATATTGACGTACCATGTGACTCAGCAATTCCCTGGTCGAAAATATACCTGGAGGAACTCAAATCATTTTACCAAAAATTTACCTTCACCAGTATGTTTTATGAATCTCTAATCACAATTGGAAAAAACATGGTACCAACCATGTTGCCCATTAAAGCTGGAATGGGTGAAATAAATATGGTATATACACACTGGAATCTTATGCAGCCTCAAGAAAGGACAGTTATAAGGATTTTTCAGAACGTTTGATGGATATGAGGTAGGTCATTTTCAGTAATTTATCACAGAAACAAAGAAAAGAGTTCCATATGTCCTCATTCATAAACTGAACTTGATCACTTATAGTGCTGTAAGAAAATGATTGGCAGTAGTGTAAAACTGTTTAGGGGGAGGGGTGAGAATGGCAGTGGACGGATACTGCTAAAGAAGGGAGGAGCGTACCTCATCAAGCAGGGATTCTGCAAAATCAAT
>NW_007128000.1:0-839 GCF_000164805.1 Carlito syrichta
TCGCCCAGACTGGAGTGCAGTGGCTGCTCATGGATGCTGCAACCTCAACGTGCTGGGCTCCGGCAATCCTTCTGAGTCAGCCTTCCGTGTAGCCAGAATTAGAGGTGCACACTACCACACCCAGCTAATATTTTGATTTATTGGAGAGATGAGCTCTTGCAGCCCTGGTGGGTCTCGAACCCGCAGGCTCAAGCAATCCATTCACCTCAGCCTCCCAAAGACATGGAATTACAGGCTTAGCAACCAAACACGGTGGAAATGATTTTTTAAGAATTGTGTAATACTCCAATAATAACTTCTTTCCCTTTGAATATGTTGGAATAAATGGTATAACTCTGCCTTCAAAATTGAAAACTACAGTATTTCTCACATAAATTCGGAATGTTTCTCACAAAAATTGAAACTTGTTGAGATTCCAGATCTATATCATTCTTACAAAACTGAACCTTGAGATTCAGTGTACCTAATTGCTCTTCAGAAGTCAGAATGCATAATAAATCTTAAAAATTTTAGAAACTAAAACAGTATCGTAATTTAATATATATATATTTCCATTCTTAAAATTTGTGTACATTTCCTTAGTGCACTCTGTTTTCTGCTTGTTAATTTTTATTAAATATTACAGATGTGCGATCCTTAGAGAAAAGTAACCCTTATATTTTTGAAGAAAATATAAAATCACATTCCCTTTATATTTTAACCCAATTTATATTTTTGAACTAGAATTTCCATTGAATTGCCTAGCATTTTCTCTACCTAAGACCTAAGACATAATGCTGTACTCTGCCACAAAGTATCTGATTAATCTGATACAATTAATCACCAAGAATTTAAAATGA
>NW_007128001.1:0-832 GCF_000164805.1 Carlito syrichta
GATTTTTTAGAATTGTGTAATACTCCAATAATAACTTCTTTCCCTTTGAATATGTTGGAATAAATGGTATAACTCTGCCTTCAAAATTGAAGACTACAGTATTTCTCACACAAATTCGGAATGTTTCTCACAAAAATTGAAACTTGTTGAGATTCTAGATCTATATCATTCTTACAAAACTGAACCTTGAGATTCAGTGTACCTAATTACTATTCAGAAGTCAGAATGCATAATAAATCTTAAAAATTTTAGAAACTAAAACAGTATCGTAATTTAATATATATATTTCCATTCTTAAAATTTGTGTACATTTCCTTAGTGCACTCTGTTTTCTGCTTGTTAATTTTTATTAAATATTACAGATGTGTGATCCTTAGAGAAAAGTAACCCTTATATTTTTGAAGAAAATATAAAATCACATTCCCTTTATATTTTAACCCAATTTATATTTTTAACTAGAATTTCCATTGAATTGCCTAGCATTTTCTCTACCTAAGACCTAAGACATAATGCTGTACACTGCCACAAAGTATCTGATTAATCTGATACAATTAATCACCAAGAATTTAAAATGAGTCACACAGAAAAAAGAGAATTTGGGGCCCAAAATATATTAAGAAAATAACAAGGAGATTTACAAAGTAGTAAGTATTTGGGCTCTGCATTAGTATACAAATTTAGATAATTGAAAATTGTGGAAAATTGCTTATGATCTTTGCAAAAGCATTGTTCAAATCCTGTGGGGAAAAAATGCTCAAAGGCTGTTACACAATATTAAAACAAACAAAAGCTTCTAAACTAAGAAGTGCTAAATATAATTTGGTTGTGTATA
>NW_007128002.1:0-780 GCF_000164805.1 Carlito syrichta
CCCAATTTATATTTTTGACTAGAATTTCCATTGAATTGCCTAGCATTTTCTCTACCTAAGACCTAAGACATAATGCTGTACTCTGCCACAAAGTATCTGATTAATCTGATACAATTAATCACCAAGAATTTAAAATGAGTCACACAGAAAAAAGAGAAGTTGGGGCCCAAAATATATTAGAAAAATAACAAGGAGATTTACAAAGTAGTAAGTATTTGGGCTCTGCATTAGTATAAAAATTTAGATAATTGAAAATTGTGGAAAATTGCTTATGATCTTTGCAAAAGCATTGTTCAAATCCTGTGGGAAAAAAATGCTCAAAGGCTGTTACACAATATTAAAACAAACAAAAGCTTCTAAACTAAAGAAAGTGCTAAAATATAATTTGGTTGTGTATAACCAAGCTCCAAAAGGACTCCAAGAACGTAATTATAAAAGACTATCTCTTGGCCAAACCCCTCAGGTCCCCACACAGTTTGGGAGTTTCTCAGTCCTCTCAATATAGACTGCTTTAAAAAAACTGCCTCATTTAGAGGATTCTTGAATGGTCATTTATCCCTGGAGACATTTTTGGATAGGTGTGAACACATGGTAACCTTCACTTCTTGGGAATGAAATCCACCATGTCTACCACATTTGGCAGAGCACTGTACACAAGTACTTGAAGCCTAAGGATTGCTCAGTAGTCATCATCCCTCCCATTATGATGTCAAAGTTCTGAGGCTGATTCCATAAATGACAATTTGACATGATTCTTGCCCTTTCTTTACTTACTTCTTT
>NW_007128003.1:0-874 GCF_000164805.1 Carlito syrichta
GATTCACCTGGCTTTGTGTTCACGTGAAAGTCTTGTGATTTGATTGTCCTTGTCCTTCCTCATGCTTGGGAAAACGCCTGGTGGGTGGGTGGATGCGCCTCTTCCATCTGGCCTTGTGTTCTCGTGAAAGTCTTGTGATTTAACATGTGAAAATTTAGGATAAAAGACTCACACTTGTTCCCAATAAATGGCTTCAGCTCAATTCACTGAACAATTGTCCACAATCTTTCTTTCTCTTTCTTCTGCTATATATCTATCCCTCCATCATTCTTTCTTTTAATATCTATCCCTACTAAAACAACCAGCTTCTGCACTAGACAGAGTCCATTCTCTTTCTTTCTCCCCCTTTCTCTTTCTTTCTCTTTATTTCACCAGAATAATCGCCGCTGCTGTCCCACCTTCCAGGGACCATGTAAATCTCTGCTGGGGCTTGTTCCCCGTATGTTTGCACTAATCAACACAGCCTGGTATTGGTACAAGAGTAGGTCCATAGGCCAATGGATCAGGACAGAGAATGAAATCTTCAAATTCTGAACCCACTCATCTATGAAAAATCCTCCAGACCAACTGGGTAATGGAGAACAAATACAGTCAATGGTGCTGGGTAAAGACTGACAACATGCACAAGATTGAAACAGGACCCCAATCTATAAACATACACATTAACTCTAAATGGATCAAAGACCTAAATAAAAAAACATATTATAATAATCTTAGAAAAACACAGGAGAAACCATTAGTAAACTGGAACTGTAAATTAATTCCTCTTCAGAGCTCTAAATAGTTCTGCCTTAACAGTAAGTTCGACAACTGGGATCTCAAATTCATATACTTCTGTAAACAAAGAAAACATCAGAAGAGCAGTGATACAGCC
>NW_007128004.1:0-691 GCF_000164805.1 Carlito syrichta
AAGAATGCAAATGAAACCACTTTGAAATACCACATTCAATCTGTAAGACTGGCCATCATTAATAATACAAACAATAGCAGATGCAGTAAGGATTTGGAAACAATTAAATGATTCTGCACTGCATGTGGACTGAATAGTAGAGCAACATCTTTTGAAAACAGTTTGGTGGTTTGTAAAGGGACAAGATATTGACCTACCGTGTGACTCAGTATTTCCCCTGTTGAGAATATACCTGGAGAAACCCAAACATTTTAGCAAAAAGATACCAGTATGTTTTTTGCAGCTCTAATCACAATTGCAAAAAAAATAATACCAATCATGTTGCTCATCAAATCTGGAAATGATAAAATATATGTGGTATATACACAGTGGAATATGATGCAGCCGTAGAAAAGGACCGATAGAAGGATTTTGCAGAACGTTTGATGGATATGAGGTAGTTCATTTGTAGAGATTTATCACAGAAACAAAGAACAGAGTTACATATGTTCACACTCATGAGGTGAACTAGATCACTCCTAGTGCTGTAAGAAAGTGATTAGCATTAGTGAAAAACTGTTGAGGGGGAGGGATGAGATTGGCAGTGGAGGGATACTGCTAAGGAAGGGAGGGGCATACGTCATCATCTAGGGACTCTGCATAATCAATGTTTGCATATCTAACTCTGAATTGTGCCCCAAATAAATAAATA
>NW_007128005.1:0-792 GCF_000164805.1 Carlito syrichta
CATCATTAATAATACAAACAATAGCAGATGCAGTAAGGATTTGGAAACAAATTAAATGATTCTGCACTGCATGTGGACTGAATAGTAGAGCAACATCTTTTGAAAACAGTTTGGTGGTTTGTAAAGGGACAAGATATTGACCTACCGTGTGACTCAGTATTTCCCCTGTTGAGAATATACCTGGAGAAACCCAAACATTTTAGCAAAAAGATACCAGTATGTTTTTTGCAGCTCTAATCACAATTGCAAAAAAAATAATACCAATCATGTTGCTCATCAAATCTGGAAATGATAAAATATATGTGGTATATACACAGTGGAATATGATGCAGCCGTAGAAAAGGACCGATAGAAGGATTTTGCAGAACGTTTGATGGATATGAGGTAGTTCATTTGTAGAGATTTATCACAGAAACAAAGAACAGAGTTCCATATGTTCACACTCATGAGGTGAACTAGATCACTCCTAGTGCTGTAAGAAAGTGATTAGCATTAGTGAAAAACTGTTGAGGGGGAGGGATGAGATTGGCAGTGGAGGGATACTGCTAAGGAAGGGAGGGGCATACGTCATCATCTAGGGACTCTGCATAATCAAGGTTTGCATATCTAACTCTGAATTGTACCCCAAATAAATAAATAAATAAATAAATAAATAAATAAATAAATAAAAGCTGTAAAACATGTAACTGACTTTATTTGTTTATTCCATTTTTTTTCACTTTGAAGATGTTTACAATTCATGGTTGGGCCTGAAATGTTCATTATGCAGGAATTTATTTTTTAAGAATTTTA
>NW_007128006.1:0-767 GCF_000164805.1 Carlito syrichta
CAGGAATTTATTTTTTAAGAATTTTATAATCCTCCAGGGATAACTCCTTTTCCTTTTAATATGTTGGAATGCATGCTATAATTCTGCCTTCCAAATTGACAACTACAGTGTTTATCACATAAATTCTGAATGTTTTATTCTGCCTAAATTGAATCTTGTTGAGATTCCAGATCTATATCCTTCTTCAAAAAGCGAACTTTGAGATTCAGTGTACCTAAGTCCTATTCAGAATTCAGAAGCATAATAAATCTTAAAAATTTGAAAAAATAAAACAGTATCGTAATTTAATAGAACTTTTTACATTCTTAAAATTTGTGTACATTTTCTTGATGCAACCTGTATTTTCTGCTTGTGATTTTGATTAAAAGTTACAGATGTGCAATTCTTAGAGAAAAGTCTCCCTTACATATGTGAAAGAAATATAAAATAACATTCCCTTTATATTTTAACCCAATTTATATTTTTAAAAGAGTATTTCCTTTCAATCCCCTAGTATATTCTCTACCTAAGACATAACTCTGTACTCTGCAACAAAGTATTCGATAAATCTGATTCTTTTAATCACCAAGCATTTAAAATGAAGCACACAGAAAAAAGAGAATTTGGGGGCCAATATATAAACCAAAATAACACAGAGACTTACAAAGTAGTAAGTTTTTGAGTTCTGCATAAGTATAAAACTTTAGATAATTGAAAATTCTGGAAAAGTGATTATGATCTTAGCAAAAGCAATGTTCAAATCCTGTAGGAAAAACTGATCTAAGGCG
>NW_007128007.1:0-1021 GCF_000164805.1 Carlito syrichta
ACATAATTCTGAATGTTTTATTCTGCCTAAATTGAATCTTGTTGAGATTCCAGATCTATATCCTTCTTCAAAAAGCAAACTTGAGATTCAGTGTACCTAAGTCCTATTCAGAATGCAGAAGCATAATAAATCTTAAAAATTTGAAAAAATAAAACAGTATCGTAATTTAATAGAGCTTTTTACATTCTTAAAATTTGTGTACATTTTCTTGATGCAACCTGTATTTTCTGCTTGTGATTTTGATTAAAAGTTACAGATGTGCAATTCTTAGAGAAAAGTCTCCCTTACATATGTGAAAGAAATATAAAATAACATTCCCTTTATATTTTAACCCAATTTATATTTTTAAAAGAGTATTTCCTTTCAATTCCCTAGTATATTCTCTACCTAAGACATAACTCTGTACTCTGCAACAAAGTATTCGATAAATCTGATTCTTTTAATCACCAAGCATTTAAAATGAAGCACACAGAAAAAAGAGAATTTGGGGGCCAATATATAAACCAAAATAACACAGAGACTTACAAAGTAGTAAGTTTTTGAGTTCTGCATAAGTATAAAACTTTAGATAATTGAAAATTCTGGAAAAGTGATTATGATCTTAGCAAAAGCAATGTTCAAATCCTGTAGGAAAAACTGATCTAAGGCTGTTACACAGGAGTAAAAACATACAAAATTTCTAAATTAAGAAGGTGTTAAAATATTTTTTGTTTGTGCTATAACCAAGTTCCAACAGGACTCCATGACCATAGTAATAAAAGACTACCTCTTGGCCAACCCCCTCAGGTCCCCCCCCCAGTTTTGGAGATTCTCGGTCTTCTCAGCAAAGACTGATTAAAAAAATACAAAAGACTACGTTCATTATAGGATTCTTGAATGGTTACTTATCCCTGGAGATATTTTTGGATAGGTTTGAACACATGGTTCTCTTCACTTCTTGGGAATGAAATCCACCATATCTACTGTATTTGGCAGAGCACTGTACACAAGTGCTTGAATCCTAAGGATTGCTCAGTTGTCA
>NW_007128008.1:0-796 GCF_000164805.1 Carlito syrichta
GGTAAATTGGTTATGATCTTAGCAAAAGCAAATTCAAATCCTGTAAGAGAAACTGCTGAAAGGATGTTACATAATACTAAAAACATCCAAAAGTTTCTAAACTAAAGATAGTGCTAAAATATTATTTGGTTGTGTTATAAGCAAGCTGCAGTAGGATTCCGTGACCATAATAATAAAAGACTACCTCTTGGGAAACGCCTTTATGTCCCATCCCAGTTTGAGTACTTCTCGGTCCTCTCAATAAAGACTGTTTTTTAAAAAAAGAAAAGTCTACCTGGTATAGAGGATTATTGAATGGTTACTTATCCCTGGAGAAATTTTTGGATAGGTGTGAACACATGGTTCTCTTAATTTCTTGGGAATAAAATCCACCATGTCTACCGTTTTTGGCCATGCACTGTACACAAGTGCTTGAAGTCTAAGGATTGCTTAGTCAAGGTCACTCCCATTATGATGTCAAAGTTCTGAGGCTGATGTCATAAATGACAATTTGACATGCTTGTTTCCCTGACTTTACTTACCTCTTTAATGTAAAAAGTAGCCTTTTAGTCAATCTACAGATTCAATGAAATAACAATTAATTAACATCATTTTTCTCAGTCCTGGAAATTACAATAAAGGATTCATATGAAACCATAAACAATCATGAATAGCCAAAAGAATCTTATCAAAATAAACAAAGCAGGAGCTATCGCAGTTCCAGAAATCAAACTTTACTATAAGTTTACATTAATCAGCACAGCCTGGTATTGGAACAAGAATAGACCCATAGGACAATGGATCAGGACAGAGAATG
>NW_007128009.1:0-980 GCF_000164805.1 Carlito syrichta
GTAAGGGCAGCCAGCAGACACAAGAAAATTGCTCAGCCTCACTCATCATCAAAGACATGCAAATGAAACCATTTTGAAATACCACATACCCCTGCAAGACTGGCCATCATTAATAAAACAAACAATAACAGATGCAGGTAAGGATTCGGGAAGAAATAAATGCTTCTACACTTCATTTGGACTGAAAAGTATAGCAACATCTTTGGAAAACAGTGTGGTGGTTTGTAAAGGGAAAAGATATTGACTTATCATGTGACTCAGTAATTCCCCTGTTGAGAATATACCTGGATTAACTGAAATCGTTTTGCCAAAAAGATACCTGCACGGGTATATTTTTTGCAACTCTAATCATAATTGCAATAAAACATGGTATAAACGATGTTGCCCATCAAAACTGGAAAGGATAAAATAAATGTGGTATATACTCAGTAGAATATTATGTAGCCATAAAAAAGAACAGAGAGGAGGATTTACAGAACGTTTGACCGATATGAGGTAGGTCATTTTCAGTGATTTATCACAGAAACAAAGAACAGATTTCCATAAATTCTCACTCATGAGCTGAACTTGATCACTCATAGTGTTGTAAGAAAGTGATTGGCAGTAGTGGAAAACTGTTGAGGGGGAGGTGTGATATTGGCAGTGGAGGGATACTGCTAAGGAAGAGAGGGGCATACCTCATCAAACAGGGACCCTGTATAATTAATGTTAGTATGTCTAATTCTGAATTTTATCCCACATTTTTAAAAAATTAAAATAAATAATTAATTAAATAAATAAATGAAAACTGTAAAACATGCAACTGACTTTATTAGTTTATTCTATTATTTTTTACTTTAAAAATGGTTACAATTCAGGGTTGGGTCTAGAAATATTCATTATGCAGGGATTGAATTTATAAGAATTGTATAATCCTCCAATGATAACTCCTTTTCCCTTTAATAGGTTGGAATACATGGTATACTTCTGCCTTGAAAACG
>NW_007128010.1:0-3525 GCF_000164805.1 Carlito syrichta
TAGCAAAAGCAATGTTCAAATCCTGTCGGAAAAACTGCTCAAAGGCTGTAACACAATACAAAAAATATCCAAAAATTTCTAAACTAAGGAAAGTTTTTAAAATATTATTTGGATGTGCTATAACCAAGCCTCAACAGGACTTCGTGACCATAATAATACAAGAATACCTTTGAGCAAACCCCTCATGTCCCCTCCCAGTTTGGAAGTTTCTCGGTCCTGTCAATAATGACTGCTTTAAAAAAAAAAAAAAAGACTACCTCGTTTAGAGGATTCGTTCATGGTCATTTTTCCCTGGAGAAATTTTTGAATGTGTTCACTATGTGAACGCATGTTTATTTTCACTTCTTGAGAATGAAATCCAGAATATCTACCACAATTAGCAGAGCATTGTACACAAGCGCTTGAAGCCTAAGGATTGTTCAGTCATCAAGGTCCCTCCCATTATGTTGTCAAATTCTGAGACTGATATCATAAATGACATTTTGATATGCTTGTTTCCCTGATATTACTTACCTCTTATAATGTAAAAATTAGCCATTTAGTGAAACTACAGATTCAATGAAATAAACATTAAGTTAGCATCATTCTTCTCAGACCTGGAAATTACAATAAAAATTTTATACGAAACCATAAAAATACCTGAATAGCCAAAGAATCTTATCAAAAAAAACTAAGAAGGAGCTATTACAATTCCAGACTTCAAACTTTAATATATGTTTACAATAATCAACAGAGCCTGGTATTGGTACAACAATAGGTCATAGGCCAATGAATCAGGACAGAGAATGAAATCCTCAAATTCACAACCAACTCATCTTTGAAAAAACCTCCAAGACCCACTGGTAAATGGAGAACATATTCAGTAAATGGTGCTGGGAAAAGGCTGAAAACATGCACAAAATTGAAACAGGACCCCTATCTATCACCATGCACTTTAACTCTAATGGATAAAAGACCTAAACGTAAAACACTAAATTATAATAATCTTAGAAAATGCTGGAGACTCCATTAGGGAAACTGGAACCGGAAACTAATTCCACTTCAGAGCCCTAAATACCCATGCATTAAGAAGTAAGCTCTACAAGTGGGATCTCATCAAATTAAAACATTTCTGCAAAACAAAAGCAATCATCAGAAGAATAGAGGCACAGCTAACAGAATGGAAAAAACGATTTTCCACCTATTTATCTGTAAAAAGGCATAAAATCTAGGATCTACAATAAACTCAAACACTCAGAAAAATCAAACCAACATTGCCTTTGAAAAGTGTGCAAAATACGTGATTGAAAACTTTTCATAAGAAGAGATATGGGCAGCCAGAAGACACCTGAAAATTGCTCTGCCTAACTCATCATCAAAGAAATGCAAATGAAACCAATTTGAAATACCTCATATCCACTGTAAGACTGGACATCATTAATAAAACAAACAATAAGAGATGCAGGTCAGGATTTGGGAAGAATTAAATGCTTCTACACTGAATGTTGACTGAAATGTAGAGCAACATCTTTGAAAAACAGTGTGTTGGTTTGTAAAGGGACAGGATATGGACCTACCATGTGATTCAGTAATTCCCTTGTCGAGAATATACCTGGAGGAACTCAAATCATTTCCCCAAAAAGATACCTTCACCAGTATGTTTTCTGCAGCTCTAATCAAAATTGCAATAAAACATGGTACTAACCATGTTGCCCATCAAAGCGGGAATGGATAAAATAAAAGTGGTATATACACAGTGGAATATTATGCAGCCATAAAAAGGATAGATAGAAGGATTTTGCAGAACGTTTGATGGATATGAGGTAGGCCATTTTCAGTAATTTATCAAAGAAACAAAGAACAGAGTTCCGTATGTTCTCACTCATGAGCTGAAATTGATCACTTATAGTGCTGTAAGAAAGTGATTGACAGTAGTGAAAAACTGTTTAGGAGAAGGGGTGAGATTGGCAGTGAAGGGATATTGCTAAGGAAGGGAGGGGCATACCTCATCAACCAGGGACGCTGCATAATCAATGTTTGTATATCTAACTCTGAAATGTACCCCACATTTTTATAAAAAAATAAACTAAATAATTAAATGAATAAATTAATGAAAGGTGTAAAGCATTCATCAGAATTTATTTGTTTATTCTATTTTTATATTTTTTTCTTTAAAAATGGTTATAATTCAGGGTCGGGCCTAGAAATATTTATTATGCAGGGATTGATTTTTTTAAAGAATTTTATAATACTACAATGATAACTCCATTTTATTTAATGCGTTTGAATACATGGTATAATTCAGTCTTCAAAATTGACAACTAAGCTGTTTCTCACAAAAATTCTGAATTTTTTATTCTTCTTAAATTGAAACTTGTTGAGATGCCAGATCTATATTATTCTTAGAAAACTGAGCCATGAGATTCAGTGCAGCAAAGTGCTATTCAGAAAGCAGAATGCATAATAAATCTTTAAAATTTTAGAAAATAAAACTGCATCGTAATTTAATACAGCTTTTTCCATTCTTAAAATTTTTGTAAATTTCCTTGTGCACTCTGTATTTTCTGCTTGTTAATTTTGATTAAATATTACAGATGTGCAATCCTTACAGAAAAGTTTCCTTTGTATAGTTGAACGAAATATAAAATCACATTTCCTTTATATTTTAACCCAGTTTATATTTTTAAAAGTGTATTTCCATTGAATTCCCTAGTATTTTCTCAAACTAACAAATAATGCTGTACTCTGCAACAAAGTATCCGTTTTATCTGATACATTTAATCACCAAGCATTTACAATGAGGCACACAGAAATTGAGAATATGCGGCCCAAAATATATGAAACAAAATAACATGGAGATTTACAAAGTAGTAAGTATTTGGGCTCTACATTAGTATTAAATATTAGATAGTTGAAAATTCTGGAAAATTGATTATGATATTAGCAAAAGGAATGTTCAAATCCTGTACCAAAAACTGCTCAAAGGCAGTTACACAATATTAAAAACATCGAAAAGTTTCTAAACTAAAGAAAGTGCTAAATATTATTTGCTTGTGCTATAACTAAACCTCAAAAGGACTGTGTAACCATAATAATAAAAGACTACCTCTTGGGCAACCACCTCATGTCCCCTCCCAGTTTGAGAGTTTCTCGGTCCTCTCAATAAACACTGCTTTAAAAAAAAGACTACCACGTTTAGAGGATTCTTGAATGGACACTTATCCCTGGAGAAATTTTTGGATAGGTGTGAACACATGGTTCTCTTCACTTTCCCTCCCGTTACATGATTGGCCATTTTTCATAAGAAGAGATATGGGCAGCCAGCAGACACATGAAAATTTCTCAACCTGACTCATCATCAAAGAAATACAAAAGAAACCATTTGAAATACCACATACCCCATGTAAGACTGGGATCATTAATAAAACAAACAATCACAGAAGCAGGTCAGGATTTGTGAGGAAATAAATGCTTCTACACTGCATGGGGACTGAAAAGTAGAACAAGACCTTTGGAAAACAGTGTGGTAGTTTGTAAAGGACAAGA
>NW_007128011.1:0-845 GCF_000164805.1 Carlito syrichta
TCTAAACTAAGGAAAGTTTTTAAAATATTATTTAGATGTGCTATAACCAAGCCTCAACAGGACTTCGTGACCATAATAATAAAAGACTACCTTTGAGCAAACCCCTCATGTCCCCTCCCAGTTTGGGAGTTTCTCGGTCCTGTCAATGATGACTGCTTTAAAAAAAAAAAAAAAGACTACCTCGTTTAGAGGATTCGTTAATGGTCATTTTTCCCTGGAGAAATTTTTGAATGTGTTCACTATGTGAACGCATGTTTATTTTCACTTCTTGGGAATGAAATCCAGAATATCTACTACAATTAGCAGAGCGTTGTACACAAGTGCTTGAAGCCTAAGGATTGTTCAGTCATCAAGGTCCCTCCCATTATGTTGTCAAATTCTGAGACTGATGTCATAAATGACATTTTGATATGCTTGTTTCCCTGATATTACTTACCTCTTATAATGTAAAAATTAGCCATTTAGTGAAACTACAGATTCAATGAAATAAACATTAAGTTAGCATCATTCTTCTCAGACCTGGAAATTACAATAAAAATTTTATACGAAACCATAAAAGTACCTGAATAGCCAAAGAATCTTATCAAAAAAAAACTAAGAGGGAGCTATTACAATTCCAGACTTCAAACTTTAATATATGTTTACAATAATCAACAGAGCCTGGTATTGGTACAACAATAGGTTCATAGGCCAATGAATCAGGACAGAGAATGAAATCCTCAAATTCACAACCAACTCATCTTTGAAAAACCTCCAAGACTCACTGGTAAATGGAGAACATATTCAGTAAATGGTGCTGGGAAAAGGCTGAAAACACGCACAGATTGAAACAGGACCCCTATCTA
>NW_007128012.1:0-832 GCF_000164805.1 Carlito syrichta
CCATGTTGCCCATCAAAGCGGGAATGGATAAAATAAAAGTGGTATATACACAGTGGAATATTATGCAGCCATAAAAAGGATAGATAGAAGGATTTTGCAGAACGTTTGATGGATACAAGGTAGGCCATTTTCAGTAATTTATCAAAGAAACAAAGAACAGAGTTCCGTATGTTCTCACTCATGAGCTGAAATTGATCACTTATAGTGCTGTAAGAAAGTGATTGGCAGTAGTGAAAAACTGTTTAGGAGAAGGGGTGAGATTGACAGTGAAGGGATATTGCTAAGGAAGGGAGGGGCATACCTCATCAACCAGGGACGCTGCATAATCAATGTTTGTATATCTAACCCTGAAATGTACCCCACATTTTTATAAAAAAATAAACTAAATAATTAAATGAATAAATAAATGAAAGGTTTAAAGCATTCATCAGAATTTATTTGTTTATTCTATTTTTTATATTTTTTTCTTTAAAAATGGTTATAATTCAGGGTCGGGCCTAGAAATATTTATTATGCAGGGATTGATTTTTTTAAAGAATTTTATAATACTACAATGATAACTCCATTTTATTTAATGCGTTTGAATACATGGTATAATTCAGTCTTCAAAATTGACAACTAAGCTGTTTCTCACAAAAATTCTGAATTTTTTATTCTTCCTAAATTGAAGCTTGTTGAGATGCCAGATCTATATTATTCTTAGAAAACTAAGCCATGAGATTCAGTGCAGCAAAGCGCTATTCAGAAAGCAGAATGCATAATAAATCTTTAAAATTTTAGAAAATAAAACAGCATCGTAATTTAATACAGCTTTTTCCATTCTTAAAGTTTG
>NW_007128013.1:0-895 GCF_000164805.1 Carlito syrichta
GTAGTAAGTATTTGCGCTCTACATTAGTATTAAATATTAGATAGTTGAAAATTCTGGAAAATTGATTATGATATTAGCAAAAGGAATGTTCAAATCCTGTACCAAAAACTGCTCAAAGGCAGTTACACAATATTAAAAACATCGAAAAGTTTCTAAACTAAAGAAAGTGCTAAATATTATTTGCTTGTGCTATAACTAAGCCTCAAAAGGACTGTGTAACCATAATAATAAAAGACTACCTCTTGGGCAACCACCTCATGTCCCCTCCCAGTTTGAGAGTTTCTCGGTCCTCTCAATAAACACTGCTTTAAAAAAAAGACTACCACGTTTAGAGGATTCTTGAATGGTCACTTATCCCTGGAGAAATTTTTGGATAGGTGTGAACACATGGTTCTCTTCACTTTCCCTCCCGTTACATGATTGGCCATTTTTCATAAGAAGAGATATGGGCAGCCAGCAGACACATGAAAATTTCTCAACCTGACTCATCATCAAAGAAATACAAAAGAAACCATTTGAAATACCACATACCCCATGTAAGACTGGGACCATTAATAAAACAAACAATCACAGAAGCAGGTCAGGATTTGTGAGGAAATAAATGCTTCTACACTGCATGGGGACTGAAAAGTAGAACAAGACCTTTGGAAAACAGTGTGGTAGTTTGTAAAGGGACAAGATATTGACATACTATGTGACACAGTAATTCCCCTGTAGAGAATATACCTGGAGGAATTCAAGCCATTTTACCAAAAATATACCAACGCCAGTAGGTTTTTTGCAGCTGTAATCACAATTGTAAAAAAGCATCGTCCCAACTATGTTGCCAATCAAAGCTGGAATGGAAAAAATGAAAGTTGAATATACACAGTGGAATATTATGCAGCCATAAAAA
>NW_007128014.1:0-849 GCF_000164805.1 Carlito syrichta
GATACGGTCAGGATTTGGGAAGAAATAAATGCTTCTACAGTGCATGTGGACAGAAAATTAGAGCAACATCTTTGGAAAACAGTGTGGTGGTTTGTAAAGGGACAAGATCTTCACCTACCATGTGACTCGTAATTCCCCTGTGGATAATATACACGGAGGAACTCAATTCATTTCACCAAAAGATACCTGCACCAGTATAGGTTTGCTGCTCTAATCACAATTACGATAAAACATTGTACCAACCATATTGCCCATCAAAGCTGGAATGGATAAAATAAAAGTGGCATATACACAGTGGAATATTATGCAGCCATAAAAAGGACAGATATAAGAATTTTCAGAACAATTGATTGATATGAGGTAGGTCATTTCCAGTCATTTATCACAGAAAAAAAGAACAGAGTTCCATATGTTCTCACTCATGAGCTGAACTTGATCACTTATAGTGTTGTAAGAAAGTGATTGGTAGTAGTGGAAAACTGATTAGGGGGAGGGGTTAGATTGGCAGTGGAGGGATTCTGCTAAGGAATAGAGGGGCATACATCATCAACCAGGGACCCTGCAAAATCAATAATTGTATATCTAACTCTGAATTGTATCCCACGTTTTTAAAAAATTAAAATAAAAAAATAAATGAAAGCTGTAAAACATGCAACTGACTGTTTTTTAATTATATTTTTAATTATTTACCTTAAAATGGTTACAATTCAGGGTTGGGTCTAAAAATATTCACTAGGCTGGGATTAATTTTTTAAGATCGTATAATACACCAATGATAACTCCTTTTCCTTTTAATATGTTGGAATACATGGTATATTCTGCCTTCCAAATTGACAACTACATTGTTTC
>NW_007128015.1:0-774 GCF_000164805.1 Carlito syrichta
GGCATCAAACTCGCGGGCTCAGGCAATCCACTCACCTCAGCCTCCCAAAGGAGTGGGATTAAAGGCTGAGCGACCCAGCCCGGCCATATGAATACTTTATTGTAATCTCCAGGACTGAGAAGAATGATGTTAACTTAATCGTTATTTCATTGAATTTGTAGATTGACAAAAAGGCTCATTTTTACATTAAAAGTGGTAAGGAAACTCAGGGAAACAAGCATGTCAAATTTTCATTGATGACTTCAGCCTCAGGACTTTGACATCATAATAGTAGGGATAATGACTACTGAGCAATGCTTAGGCTTCAAGTACTTGTGTACAGTGCTCTGCCAAATGCGGTAGACATGGTGGATTTCATTCCCAAGAGGTGAAGAGAACCATGTGTTGACACCTGTCCAAAAATTTCTCCAGGGAAAAGTGACAATTCAATAATCCTCTAAACGAGGTAGTCTTTTTTTTAAAGCAGTCGATGTTGAGAGGACCGAGATACTCCCAAACTGGCAGGATACCTGAGTGAGTTGCACAAGAGGTAGTCTCTTATTATTATGGTCATGGAGTCCTGTTTTAGCTTGTTGATAGCACAAGCAAATAATATTTTAGCACTTTCTTTAGTTTAGAAATTTTTGGAAGGTCATAGTATTGGGTATCAGTCTTTGAGCCCTTTTTCCTACATTATTTGAATTGTGATTTGCTAAGATCATAATCAATTTTCAGAATTTTCAATTACTGAAAGTTATACTAATACAGACCCAAATACTTACTACTTTCTAAATC
>NW_007128016.1:0-6269 GCF_000164805.1 Carlito syrichta
GGGTCAATGATGAAATCGAAACAGAGATCAAAAGATACCTGGAAACAAATGAAAATTAAGAACATCTTACCAAAATCTCTGGGATGCCTTGAAAGCTGTAGTAAAAGGGAAATTTATATCCCTACAAACACACATGAAGAAAATGGAAGGAACACAAATTAACAGCCTAAAAAGCCACCTAAAGAAGCTGGAAAAGCAAGACCATAAAAACCCTAATTTCAGCAGAAGAATCCAAATCACCAAAATAAAAGCCCAAATCAAGGACATAGAAGACAAAAAGATAATACAAAAAAATAAATGAAACAAAAAGCTGGTCTTCGAAAGGATAAACAAGATCAATGGTCCCCTAGCTACACTGACCAAGAAAAACGAGAAAAAAACCAAATAAGCACAATCAGAAACAGAAAAGATTAAGTCACATCTGACCCTGAAGAAATACAAAAGATCATTAGAGACTACTACATACACTTGTATGGAAACAAACTTGAAAACCTTAAGTAAATGGAGGACTTTCTGACATCATACAACCTACCTAGGTTAGACCAAGCGGAAATTGAGACCCCAAATAGACCAATAACAATCAAGGAAATCGACTACGTAATAAGAAAACTACCCACCAAAATAAAAAAAAAAAATCCCTTGTCCAGATGGCTTTCCAGCAGAATTCTACAAGACATTTAAGGAGGAACTGATACCAATCCTACTGAAGGTATTTCAGGTGACTGAATAAGATGGAACTCTCCCCAAATCATTTTATGAAGCCAACATCAATCACATTGATACCCAAGCCAGGTAGAGAACCAACAAAGAAAGAAAACTTCAGGCCAATATCTTTGAGGAACATAGATGCTAAAATTCTCAACATGATCCTGCCAAAACGAATTCAGCAATACATCTCAAAAATCATCCATCATGACCAAGTAGACTTCATTCCTGGGATGCAAGTCTGGTTCAACATTCATAAACCCATAAATGTAATTAAATATATCAACAGATGTCAAAACAAAAACCACATGGTTATATCATTAGATGCAGAAAAAAATTTGATTAAATCCAGCACCCCTTCTTGATAAAAACCCTTGAACATCTAGGCATACGTGTAACATACCACAAAATAGTAAAAGCCATCTACGAGAAGCCCACTGCCAGCATACTCCTAAATGGACAAAAATTGGAACCATTTCCCCTGAAAAGTGGAACAAGACAAGGATGCCCACTCTCACCCCTCCTGTTCAACATAGTATTGGAAGTCCTGACTCGAGCAATCAGAGAAGACAAGTCAATCAGGGGGATCCACATAGGAAAAGAGGAAGTCAAGTTATGTATCTTTGCAGATGATATGGCTGTGTACATTGAAAACCCAAGGGAATCTGTCAAAAATTTCATTACACTGATAAAGGCCTTTGGAAAATTCTCAGGATACAAAATAAATGTACAAAGGCAATCACATTTCTCTACACCAATAATAAACAAACACAAACTCACATAAAAAACACAATCACATTCACAACAGCCACAAAAAAATGAAATACCTTGTCATCTTCCTAACCAGAGACATGAAAGACCTTTACAATGAAAATTACAAAACACTGCTCAAAGAAATCAAAGATGACACAAACAAGTAGAAAAGTATCCCATGCTCATGGATTGGAACAATCAACATTGTGATGATGTCCATCTGGCCTAAGGCAATCTACAAGTTCAATGCAATACCCATCAAACTACCAGCATCATTCTTCACAGACCTAGAAAAACAACACAGGAATTCATATGGAAACACAAACGTACAAGAATAGCCAGAACAATCCTCAGCAAAAAAAAAAAAAAAAAAAAAAAAAGCAGGTGGTATCACATTACCAACTTTCAAACATTACTATAAAGTTACAATCATCAAAACAGCTTGGTATTTGTATAGGAACAGACATATAGATCAATGGAATAGAATTGAGATTCCATAAGCAAAACCTCAATTTCTCAACCAAGTATCCTTGACAAAGCCTCCACCACCTACCACTGGGGAGAGGAGAACCTATTCAGTAAATGGTGCTGGGAAAACTGGCTGACCACATGCAGAAGATTGATACAGGACCCCTATCTATCACCATGCACAAAGGTTAATTCCAAATGGATCAGAGACTTAAATGTAAAACCTCAAACCATAAGAACCTTAGTAAATAAAGGAAATACCCTCATAGAAATCGGAACTGGCATCCAATTCCTGAACAAAACCCAAAACCCATAGGTCATAAAAGAGAAGTTAGACAACTGGGAACTTATTAAACTGACACGCTTCTGCAAAGCCAAAGAACCCATCAAGAGAGCAGGGAGACAGCCTACAGACTGGGAAAAAGTATTTGCCAACACCAGGTCTGACAAAGGCTTAACATCCTGGATATACAAAGAACTAAAACGTTCTGAAAAGAGAAAAAACAAACAACTCCATTATAAAATGGGCAAAACATATGAACAGACAATTCACAAAAGAACACATTCGAGCCGCCAACAGACACATGAATAAATGTTCAACCTCACTAATCATCAGGGAGATACAAATCAAAAGCACACTGAGATACCACCTAACTCCAGTCAGAATGGCAATTATCAACAACTCAAATAATAACAGCTGCAGGAGAGGGTGTGGTGAAAAGGGAACACTTCTACACTGTTTGTGGAAGTGTAAACTAATGCAACCTCTGTGGATAGCAGTGTGGCAATTCCTAAAATCTCTAAATATCAACCTCCCATATGACTTCCCAATCCCACTATTGGGAATATATCCTGAAAAACTAAAATCACTCTATTAAAAAAATACCTGCACAAGTATGTTAATCTCAGCGTTGTTCACAATAGCAAGAACCTGGAAACAACCATGCTGCCCATCAAAAGAGGACTGGATTTAAAAAATATGGTATATATACATGATGAAATACTACGTAGCCATGAAAAAGAACAAAATCATGAATTTCGCAGCAACCTGGATCAATTAGAGTCTATTACACTGAGTGACCTTTCATAGAAACAATATCCGAGTATCACATGTTCTCACTCATTTAATGAACCTTAAACATCCAATGTAATAGTATAAGAAAATGATTGATGGTACTCGGAAACTATGGGTGGGAGGGAGACGGGATTATCAGTAGCAAATATCTGCCTGCGAACGGGGAAACACCTCTTATCAACAGGGTGCCTGAATGAAACATAATTGTATACCTAAACCTTAACTGTAACCCACAAAAGCATAATAAAAAACATTGATTACGAAAAAAATAAAATTATTATGCATTCTGCCTTCTGAATAGCAATTAGGTAAACTGAATCTAAAGGTTCAGTTTTCTAAGAATGATATAGGTCTGGAATCTCAATAAGATTCAATTTAGGCAGAACAAAGCATTCAGAATTTATGACAGAAACACTGTAGTTGTCAATTTGGATGGCAGAATTGTACCATGTATTCCAACTTATTAAAAGGAAAAGGAGTTATCATTGGAGGATTATACAATTCTTAAAAAGTCAATCCTAGTATAGTGAACATTTCTAGGCCCAACCCTGAATTGCAATCATCTTTAAAGTAAAAAACAAAATAAAAAATAGAATAAAGAAAGTTAGTTGAATGTTTTACAACTTTCATTTATTTATTTATTTATTTATTTTAAATTTTTAAATAATGTGGGGTACAATTCAGAGTTAGATATAAACATTGATCATGCTGATCATGGTTGATGAGGTATGCCCCTCCCTCACTTAGCAGTATCCTTCCAATGCAAATCTCACCCGGCTCCTAAACAGTTTTCCACTAATGCCATTCACTTGCTTACAGAGTGATCAACTTCAGCTCATGAGTGAGAACATATGGAACTCTGTTCTTTGTTTCTGTGATAAATCACTAAAAATGAACTACATCATATCCATCAAATGTTCTGCAACATCCTTCTCTCTGTCCTTTTATATGGCTGCATCATATTCCACTGTGTATATACCACATTTATTTTAACCTTTCCAGCTTTGATGGGCAACATGGTTGGTACCATGCTTTTTTGCAATTGTGAATACAGCTGCAAAAAACATACTGGTGCTGATATCTTTTTGCTAAAATGATTTGAGGTCTTCCAGGTATATTCTCGACGGGAATTACTGAGTCACATGGTAGGTCAATATCTTGTCCCTTACAAACCACTACACTGTTTTCCAAAGATGTTGCTCTGCTTTTCAGTCCTCTTGCCATGCAGAATGATTTATTCTTCCCAAATCCTTACCTGCATCTGTTATTTTTGTTTCATTAATGATGGCCAGTCTTACAGAGGGTAGGTGGTATTTCAAAGTGGTTTCATTTGCATTTCTTTGATGATGATTGAGGCTGAGCAATTTTCGTGTGTCTGCTAGCTGCCCGTATCTCTTTATGAAATGTGTCCACTGGGCTCAGTGACTCAGCCTGTAATCCCATGCCTTTGTGAGGCTGAGGTGAGTGGATTGCCTGAGACCACGGGTTCGAGACCCGCCTGGGCAACTTGGTGAGACCTCATCTCTACAATAAACCAAAAAATGGGCCGGGCATGATAGTGCGTGCCTGTAGTTTCAGCTAGTTGGAAGGCTGAGGCAGAAGGATTTTTGGAGTCCAGCAGGTCGAGACTGAAGTGGCCAGGAGCAGCCACTGCTCTCCAGTCTGGGCGAAAGAGTGAGAATCCAACTCAAAAAAAAAAAAAAAAAGAAAAGTGTCCAATCACGTATTTTGCACACTTTTCAAAGGGAATGTTTGTCTGATTTTTCTGAGTGTTTGAGTTTCTTGTAGATCCTAGATATTATGCCTTTTTACAAATATATATGTGGAGAATCGTTTTTTGCATTCTGTTGGCTGTATCCCTGCCCCTCTGATGTTTTCTTTTATTTTGCAGAAATATATAAATTTCAGGAGATTCCACTTGTTGAACTTACTTCTTAAGGCATGGGCATTTAGGGCTCTGAAGAGGAATTAGTTTCCAGTTCCAGTTTCCCTAGTGATTTCTCCTGCGTTTTCTATGATGATTATAATTTGGTCTTTTGCATTTAGGTCTTTGATCCATTTAGAGTTAGTGTGTATGATGATAGACTGGGGTCCCGTTTCAATCTTGTGTATGTTGTCAGCCTTTTCCCACCACCTTTTACTATATATGTTCTCCATTACCCAGTGGGTCTTGGAGGGTTTTTCAAAGATGAGTTGGTTGAGAATTTGAGGATTTCATTCTCTGTCCTGATCCATTGTCCTACGGACCTATTCTTGTACCAATATTAGGCTGTGTTGATTACTGTAAACATACGGGGGACAAGCCCCTGCAGAGATTTAGAGGGTCTGGGTAGGTTGGGCAGCAACGACTTTTATTCTGGAGAAAGAAAGAGAAAGGGGCAGAAAGAATGAGACTGGACTCTGCCTAGTGCAGAAGCAGATTCTGTATTAGGGATACATATTAAAAGAAAAAAACATGTACGGAAATATACAAAGAGCAAGAAAGAGAAAAAAGGAAAGTAGACAAGTATTCAGTGAAATGAGCAGCAGTCGTTTATTGGAACCAACCGTGAGTCTCTTATCCCAAATTTTCACATGTTAAATCAGAAGACTTTCATGTGAACACAGGGCCAGGTGGATGAGCCACATCCCCCCACCCACCAGGTGTTTCCTTAAGCATAAGGAAGGACAACCCCAATCAAACCACAAACACTCACGTGAACACAAATCCAGGTGGATGAAGGGCGACCCTCCACCAGGCATTTTCCCAAGCATGAGGATGGACAATTCCAAAATTATCTCACTGTTCCTTATGCTTGGGTTATGTTCCTCCAAGGCAATACAACAATTCTAACATCCTAAAATCCTAATAATCAATAACTTCTAAAACTTTGGCATACCAAACAACTAATGACTGACTTAAATGCTAATACTTTTCTATTCTGTGCTAATTCTACCTACACTATGGAAACTCTTAATTACAACTCAAACCAGTGGCTCAGTCCAAAGATCACACTGGGTCATTTCTAGGAACAATTGATTACAATCTCTTAACAAAATGGCTATGCTTAAATCATATGTATCTATCTTAATTTCTATAAAAGTTTCTAATTCCTAATGCTAATGTTTAAAGCTGATCATCAACAATAAAGCTTCTAAAATAAACCCAAATACAAACTCTAATTGTACTAAAACCAAAATTGCAATTAGTGAAAAGTGGGTACAATCATATTTCTAAGGTTAGCTTTAGTCTATAGAAGCTCAAAGTATCATGTTTGATCATGCTTGA
>NW_007128017.1:0-990 GCF_000164805.1 Carlito syrichta
CACCCTTTATCCAGAACCTTTGGGAGGCTGAGGTGAGTGGATGGCCTGACCTGCGGTTTCGAGACCCACCTGGGCAGTGAGACCTCATCTCTACAATAAATCAAAAAATCGACCGTGCGTGGTAGCACATGCCTGTCATTCAGGCTACTTGGAAGGCGGAGTCCGAAGTATCACTGGAAGCCAACAGGTCGAGGTTGCAGTGGGCGGGAGCAGCCATTGCACTCCCATCTGGGCAACGGAGTGAGACTCCAAATAAAAAAAAAAGAATTCATATGAAACTATAAACAATCAGAAATAGCCAAAAGAATCATATCAAGACTGACCATCATTAATAAAACAAACAATAAAAGAGGCTGGTAAGGATTTGGGGGGGGAATGCTGGTACATTGAATGTGGACTGAGAAGTAGAGTGACATCTTTGGAAAACAGTGTGGTGGTTTCTGAAGGGACAAGATATTGACCAACCATGTGAGTCAGTATTTCCCCTGTAGAGAATATACCTGAAGGAACTCAAATCATTTTATCAAAAAGATACCTGCACAAGTATGTTTTTTTGCAGCTCTAATCACAGTTGCAAAAAACATGGTGCCATCCATGTTGCCCATCAAAGATGGAATAGATAAAATAAATGTAGTGAATACACAGTGGAATATTATGCAGCCATAAAAAAGGACAGATAGAAGGAGTTTGCAGAACGTTTGATGGATATGAGGATATGAAGGAAATATAAAATCACATTCCCTTTATATTTTAACCCAATTTATATTTTAAAAGTGTATTTTCATTGAATCCCCTAGTTTTTTCTCTACCCAAGATATAATGCTGTGCTTTGCAACAAAGTATCCGATTAATCTGATACTTTTAAACACCAAGCATTTAAAATGAAGCACACAGAAAAAAGAGAATTTGTGGCCCAATATATATAAAACCAAAATAACATGGAGATTTATAAAGTAGTAAGCATTTAGTCTCTGCATTAGTATAAGAATT
>NW_007128018.1:0-773 GCF_000164805.1 Carlito syrichta
TGCTGTTATTTCAGACATCAGCTCCCATCCTATTTTCCTATGTCTCTCATCAATTTTTTAAATTCTCTCCATTAAAGTCTTGGTGTCTGGGTTTGTTGCATGTGACCAGTCTTTCTGGGGGCTATTCATTGTTTGTGTCCCAGAAACTGTTTTCTCAGTGTCTAATTTCCCAGGTGTCTGTGTGAGACCTATATTCTTCTTTTGGTTTTTCTTTATTTGTGTGGTTTTTCCCCCTCCCTACTTATTCCTCTCCTCCATGCCACGGTCTTCTTTAATTCTGTTATTTAGGGGTAAAGGGATTGATTTTACTTCTGTTTTTTCAATCTCCTATCATTTATGTATGCCCTCTTACTTTGTTCAATTCTGGAGTTGCACTGTAGGTTGGGGGTGGTCCTTTTTGCAGTTCTGAGATTTACTTAAGGGGGAGCTGTGATTAAAACTCTTCAGGTTCTGGTATTCACTGACAGGTGTGTGGATAATCTGGAACCCACTTCACACTGCCTTGGAATCTGTCTGTGCAGTTGGGCTGTAGGTTTACTCCCTGAAATAAAATGTGGTTAGCAGAGGGAAGAGAATGGAGCAGACAGTGGGTTGAAGAAGGGGGTGGAGATAGAGGAATAAGGGGGGAAACAAACGTGTGCCAACAAATGGAGATAGAGACCTATACTGAAACAGATAAAGACAATAGACCACAGCTACAGATGAATGAACTCCCATACCAAAAAAAATATATATATAGTGATGCTAACATACAAGCTAACCAACCACCTTAT
>NW_007128019.1:0-6717 GCF_000164805.1 Carlito syrichta
TATACATGGTACCTTTTAAATATATGCAATTTTCTCACTGTTATTTTCAGACATATATGAAAGATAATGATTTTTTGATATTTAGCTTCTGTTTAGCAACATTATTTAACTTCCATGCTAATCTGAATAGTTTTTAACTTACTTCTCATAGGTTTTCCAGGTAGACTTTCCTATTTATTTATTTATTTATTTATTTTTTGAGTTGGAGTCTCACTCCGTCGTCCAGACTGGAGTGCAGTGGCCGCTCCTGTCCACCGCAGCCTCAACCTGCTAGGCTCCGGCGATCCTTCCGCCTCAACCTTCCGAGTAGCCAGAATTACAGGCATGTGCTACCACATCTGGCTGATTTTTTTGATTTATTGTAGAGATGAGGTCTCACTGCCCAGGCAGGTCTAAAACCCGTGGCCTCAGGCAATCCACTCACATCAGCCTCCCAAAGGTATGGGATTACAGGCTGAGCCACCGAGCCCAGCTCCTATCACTTTAAAATCATAACTTTGTCTTTGCTCTTCCAGTATGCATATTGATTTCTCTTTTCTTGTCTTATTATGTTGGCAAGAAGCTCTAGAACAATGTGCAGTATGTTTTGCTATAAATAAGTTATATGTTTTAAACAGTCCATCAAGTTTTTAAAAACATATTGTGAAAGTGAATTCCACTAGAAAAAGGTAATTATGCAACTAGAAAGTTTTAGATTTACAATAGCATTTCTTATCCTGAGAAGACTTAAAGACAAATGCTTTGAGTGTGTTTTTGTTACTACAAACTAAAAATGCCTAATTAAAACTCAAAAAACATTCCTAAACATTTTATTTGTCCATCAGTCTGCATATTTAAGTAATTCCTGGGCTCTTCTATCCTCTATAAACCTGAATTTGAGGTGTTGATTGACATATAACAACCAATGATAAACAAAGCAATGCAGCATATAAATCACAGCCAATCTCTAAAACAAAGCAAATGTATGTCTCTAGTCTACTCAACAACTTTTTCTCCATTGGTTCATAGAAAATTGAATTTTGTTATAGCTCTAATAGACCACATGGTACAAATTGTGTTTTTTAATCAATTAGCCATATATATCTAATTTATGCCTTGAAAATGTATTCTGCTATGGAAATACCTGTAATAATGATAAATTGCTGCCATTATTGTCTTGTTTCTGCACACAGTGAGATAGCCTTTACTATTTTAATTTGTTAGTCTGTGCAATCTTGGTAATATTTGCTTTAACATGGTGAATAGCTAACAGCTTTAGGTTTGGGCTCTTCTATCTTCTTTCTAAAAGCCACAGTGATGATGAACACAACAAAAAATAAAATGGATAAAATTTGTAGTGGCTGAACCTGAGCAGAAGTGAATTCAATTATAGGACAAATGGATCTGGATTAACAAAAAATAAGAGCTGCTCAGGTTTTTGTTTATGTTGATTCCTGGAAGAAAAACACCTGGAAAAAGTAAAACAACTTTTTTTAAGTCCAGTAATTCCCTTTGCTCATAGATATGGGTCAGTGGAGGGTGGGAGATGGGGGGCTGCAGTGATTCGAGGATTGGTCAACAATCCTTGAAGTGCCACCCAACACATTTCCACATTCAGACAGAAAGCAAATCTGAGAGGACAACTGAAGTGGATTGAGTTTGTGTAGGTGTCATCCCCATGACAACAGGGGCAAAGATGGCAAGAACCTAGCAGCAACACTTGGCAACAATCGCTGTTTTTTTGTAGAATTTCAATTCATAGATGTAGAACCTGGCAATGAGGATAGGAGGAAGATGTCACTTCGAGGAAAGGAGTTCATGAGGCCAGAGCTAAAGAGGAAAGGGATTTGTACACCCTGCCCTTTACTTAGAGATTGATGGGAAGATCTTATCAGATTCAACCAACCATTGTTCCTTTCTCATCTTTACAATGGCTCCCTAATTGTCTCCCTATGTTTCCCCCTTACCTGCTTCCTTTAAAATGTAAGTCAGATTACATCACACCTCTGCTCAGAGTACTACAGTTGGTTCCCATCTCACTTTGGTACAAAATGTAAACTCTTTAGCATTGTCTCAATGCTTCAGTGGACTAATGCCTACCTACTTAACATGTCTGAGCTCCTATTCTATCCAGTCTCCTCTCACTCACTCTGCTTCAACCAAGCAGACCTCCTTACTCTTCTCTGAACACTCCTAGTGCATTTTGATTCAAGTCATTTGCAATTACGGCTCCTTCTGTTTCAAGATTATCTGCCTGGTTTGTTCCTTCAATGCATTTGAGTTCCTGTACAAATGTCAACTTTTTCTGAGATGTGCTCTTTGATTCCTCCCTCACTCTCACTTCCCTTTAGTCTGTCTTGTTTCTCTTCCTTAGCACTTGTCACACATACCATACCATATATTTATTTGTTGATTTATTTGTTAACCTATGTGCATTATTTTCCTTTGCTCACTAGGAGGAAGCTCCTAAAAAGTTTTAAGTTCCGCAAAAGTAGAAACTGGTATCTTTTGTTTACTAACATATTTTCAGTGCCCTGAGAAGCACTTGGCTCAGAGTAGGTGCTCAATACATACTTATTGGTTGACTGGCTGGCTGGCTGGCTGGCTGGATGGATGGATGATAGACAGATGGGATTTAGATAAAAGTAAACAAGAACAAAAAGAGTTTTTACTTGGTATGTTTATGAATAAGGAATCTCTGTGGCCGCTGTGTAAAAGACAGACTGTGGGAGCTAGGCGAGGGGAGAAGTAGGGAAACCATTAAAGAGCCATTGCAAAGATCCAGGGAACAGTAATGATTTAGGACCTGGATGGATTTCTTCCTTTTCAAAAATGAGGAAATGAAATAGGAACATGAGGGACACAAAAGAAAAAAAAATGCTGCCAGTCTAATGAACTGCCTTTGTAGGTAACTATTTTCATACAGACATTATGCTCAGAATTCCTTCTTTATCCTTAAATGTAAATATATATCTACAAATATAGCTTGGAGTGGTTTCTTTTTGTCAAATTTGCCACAACTAGCTGTAGCTGAACTCTGTATCTCAGTAGGTTCAGTTCTTTCTTCAGTTCAGGAGTACTCTATTCATTTTTTTATTTGATTGTTGTATAACATTTATGACCCTCTCTTTCTCCCAAAGACCAATTCTCTATATCATGAATCGTAATTCTATGTCTTGTATACATAAGTTGTAATGTTCTCTCTCATGTTTTCATCACTTTTGCTTGTACTCTGCATTCTAGAGCATCCCAACTTTATAATATATATCACTGATTTAGGTTTCTAATGCAATTTAAAATTCTGCACTGCCATTACTGGGTTCCTTATATTTTCCTTTTATCTCAGGCTATAACTTGCCATCTTAGACTGCTGTGATAACATCCTATATTTCTACTTTCACTTCAGAGAGAGTAGAAAATGCATGCTATCTAAAATGTACTTCTATTTTTTCTAAGATATCTTCTTTTGAATCTTATATTTTCTTTTCTTTTTATATTGAAATATCTTTTCATAGATTTCAAGTTGTTTCTTTTTACAACTTTTTAGCCTTGATTGAAAATATTTCTGTCTTTGCCTAATGTTTGTGAAAAATAGTGTAAGTCATCATCTTAACTTCCCTATTGTCCAACTGCATGCTTTTATGGCATCATGATTTTTTTAAATTACTAGTTAAGAACTCCAACAAACAGTATGAATTAATTTAGATTGAAAGCCAGGTGCTACTGGAGATCTCTGCCTTGCTTTTTACTTTGTGATTGGTGAAGCTACTAAGCTGAGTACCAGCCATCGTTATTTTACATTCTATGAAATGTGTCCTTGGTTTCAAGTAGAAAATGTGGTTTTGCTAATCATCCTGGTGTCACCACTCACTCTATCAGAAAAAAGACTATACTATGTCAAGAGGAAGACTTGTTGCTTTAAAGCTTCCTGTTGGTTTTTACCATCTTTGACCATGTAGGTAGCTGCTTCTTGATGGATAAATGAAATTCACGTGCAGTACTTCCAGTATGTACCATGCTTTGACCTATCTTCTTCACATCACCTCTCCAACTTGGAGAAACAGTGCGGCTCTGCTGTTCTAACTTTCCATGTCTCTTGCCATAGCTTGTTCTGTCTTTCTTTCATCTAATCATAACTTTTCTGACTCTGGAAGAAATTCCTTGAAGGTTGAATCATATGTGTAAAATCTTCCCTACTTTCCTTTGCTGATCTCTTTGTATGCTCATTGGGTCATTTTAGGCAAGAACTTGGAAATTGAGAGAAGAGAGAAGAGGAGAGTTGGACCACCATTTTTTTTTTTTTTTTGGATTGCCATAATGCCATTCTTGAGACTTAGAAAATTAATACATCTTTATTGGATACATTAATGAGTGGATGTAGAAGATCCAAGACAGTGATTGATTTTCCCAAGTCCTCACAGATCTTTTGACTCCTTTTATGAGGTTCTTGTTCAGATTCTACTCATGCTTCAAAGTCTGGATTAAATACTTATTTTCTGCAAACATTTTTCTACCCCTCTAAGTTTAAAGTAGTTTTTTCCACACTGAGCTCTCAAAGAACTCTTCTCTATCTCTCTCTTACTAATTTTGTCTTTATTATATAGTTATCAAAGAGCCTGTCTTATTCTACCCATAGCTTCAACAAGATAAAAATACTTCCTCATGAGATGGAGCAGACTTTGATACCCTCTAGCATAGCATCTTTATAGGGCTTACAATTGAAAAAGGAGAGACAAATTTGAATTAAATCAACCCATAGTGTTGACTTCCACCATCGCTAAGCATGTCCTGGAAATCCCAGCCTCCATCAGAAGAACACACCTGAACTGCGGCCTTCTAAAGCAAGAGACTTTAAACTTTTTCTATAAAAGCCTAGATAGCAAATATTTTAGACTCTAAATGAGTGTGACTGTGTAAAAACTTTATTTACAAAAGCAGGCAGTAGCCTGTGGACTGTAGTTTGCCAACCCCTATTTTAGATCATAGACTTCTTTGCCAGAAAACTAGAAAATTGGTATGATTCCCTGTTTGACTGTTAACACACACTTGACAGGCCAGCTGACCACTGTGGAAAAAAAAGGACTTCCCTACATCCAACCAGCACCACATTGCACCTGGGTAGTAGACTTTTTCAACCAACAGCAGAGTAGGCATCATCAAAAGTATAGTGGTAACATTGAGAAGAAAGTTTGTACATCCAATCAGGTGTTATCAAACTTTGTGGGAAAAGTGACCTATTTCTTAATAAGTCAGTATGAAAGCATCTCATAAAATAATCTTTTAAAAATTCGATAGCAAGCACCACTTCTCTGTGGAATATTATAAAGAGGTCCTATCTGTGACTTTTTTCCTAGCAAACATAGGTTCCAGTGAAGGCAGCTATTTGCAGAATCTTATGGTAGCTAACTCTGCAAACAGACCTACTTCTTCCAAACTCAGCTCTATAAATTGAGTGGTTAGAACAAGCTCTGTGTGTGACAGGTTTCTTTTTCAGATACTGCAACCCGGCTCTATTTCATTATTGCCAACTTTGAAATTCCTCTTGATGGTTTCCCAGATTTTATAGGAATTCTTAAAAAAATAGGCAATTGATAAAATTGGTCACATGCTGAACACAGGTGAGATTTTACTAGGTTTCCATCATATCCTCTTAAGCAATTCCTCTCTTAGGGCCAGACTCACATCTTATTCATACATGTTGGTGGCATCCACAAATCCTAGTATATTTTATGCAGCTGTTCAATAAATATTGGTGCAATGAATGCATGTATGAGTGGGAACTAAAAGAAATAAGAGAAAATACCAATAGGGAATGCATAGGAAGGAGAGAGAAATATTTTTGTTTGTTTTTCAGGTTGATAAACTCTATTCATTTGTACATTCATTCATTAAGATTTATTGAGTATTCTCTGTGCCACACACTCATATAGCCATTGGATACCTTCTCCCCCACCACTACCAGGTGCACAAAATCTCTTAGGTCAACACTAGAAATTATTTTGTAGAGGTCTTATGAAAATGGATAGATTTGAATTCTGAATATGACTCTTCTTGGTATTCATGATTCTGTCACTGAAAAAATCACATATTTTTATATCATTGCATTGAAAGTAGATATTAGACCCAATGCTGTATATTTATATTTAATGTGTTAATTAAAAATACCTTTATTATCATATTGCAGATTTAGGCTCCTTTTTGCATTTTGATAAATGTATTTCAATATAATTAGTTTCCTTTATATATCTTATTTTATGCATTTAAAAACATTATTTTAAGAAGGCATCTACATTTTTCACCAAACTCCCCAAGGGGATCATGGCACAAAAAATGATTAAGAATCTCTAACTTAGAATCAGATATTCTATTTTTGTTATAAAAAATCTCAAAACACAGAATGTGAAAGGACCTATTAATCTTCATTAGATCCCCATGAAATGTAGAATGACTAATAATTATTATTCCTATGAGTTTTAGATGACTTTTCAGTTCTTTGAAATCTTGGATTGTGATCACTGGGAACCAGAATAGTTATACTGTCAACAGCATGCAGTTTAGATCTGTTTTCCTGGTCTCTACCTCTTCCCCTATCAAAGGCAAGTAATTTCTTGACACAGCTGCTGGTCAGGCTGGCAGACCTACATCAAACTTCCCTCTAAAAATGACTGACATTTACTAAGCACTTGCTATGTTCTAATAATGTAGTCAGGAGCTCCAGGAAGGTTGGCCTCAAAGCCC
>NW_007128020.1:0-737 GCF_000164805.1 Carlito syrichta
AAACTACTCAATATATGAAGAATGATGAAAATGTGACCCATATCAAAAGAAAAGGAAAATCAACCAAGGCCAACCTGAGATATCCCAGATATTAAAATTATCAGATAAGGACTTTAAAGCAGTTAATATAACTATGTTCAAGGTGGTCAAGGAAAATATGTTTGTAACAAATGAAAAGAGAGGCTACCTCAGGATTAATTTTTTTCTGACTGCCATGACAAGTTATCATAAACTTGGTGACTTAAAACAACAGAAATTTGTTCTCTCACAGTTCTGAGAGCTCTGTCAGAAATCTGAAATCAAAGTGTTTGGTCAATCTAAGACAGCTCTAGAAGACAGTCTTGACTTGACTCTTCCAGTTTTTGGTGGCTTAAGATGCTCCTTGAATTGTAACTGCATAGCCCTGATCTGTGATTCTGTTTTCACATGGCCTTCTCCTCTGTGTCTATGTCTTCTCCTCTTCTGTCTCTAATGAAGACACTGATTTTCAGTGGACTTAGATCTCACATGGGTAATCTAGGATTACCTCATCTCAAGATTTTTAACTTAATTATGTCTGCAAAGATTCTTTTTCAAAATAAGTAATATTCACAAGGCCTGGATATTAGGACTTGAACATATCATTTTAGGGGTTATCATTGAACCCACTATAGGTACAAAACACAGTTTTGTGTACCACAAGGTAAAATTGTTTATATATATATATCATTGCCACTTAACAACAACAAAGCTCACAA
>NW_007128021.1:0-793 GCF_000164805.1 Carlito syrichta
CCCCACAGATGAGCAGCATTTCCGAAGTCAGTGACTGCACCTTTCAAAAAATTATTCAGGACGCTCCCCACCAGAGTGGATTATGCCTGCTACAAAGCTAATTACCTTGTGAATCTTTTGCATAGGGGTTGTGCCTGAAACTGTTTTTGAGTGGCAAGAATGCACTTGATTCATGGAGAGACCTTTTTTCATTTGAGAAAAAAAAATTAAATCTCTTTTCTGCACTCCAGTAAATGAAAGACCCATAAAATTAAAAAGCACTAGGAAAAACTAGCTTCTAGAGGATAAATGAATATTTTCCAATCATGGTGAAAAAAAGGCACACAGAGGACAATGTCACAAGTACAAGATACTCTTTCAGCAGGGTGAGGTGTATCAAGCCTATGACCCCAGTACTTTGGTAGGCCAAAGCAAGAGGATTGTCTGAGATCAGGGATTCGAGACCATCCCAGACAACTTGGTGAGACCTCATCTCTACAATACATCCAAAGCTTAGCAGGGTTTGGTAGCATGTGCCTGTAGTTCCAGCTATTTGAAAGGCTGAGGTGGAAGGATTGACTGAGCTCTGCAGGTCTACACTGTGGTGACTGTGAGCATGCCACTGGACTCTAGCCTGGGCAACAGAGGGAATCTCAGACTCAGAAAAAAAAGATACTCTTTCATGTTTCAAGATGTCATAGAGATTCTAAGTAACAGGAAATTTATTATTGCTTGCCTTGATGTGAAACTTTTTTAAAAAGTTCTAAACCTCCTTTACACATCTTTGGGATATTTAAAGAGATGTATTCATTTC
>NW_007128022.1:0-505 GCF_000164805.1 Carlito syrichta
TAGCATGTGCCTGTAGTTCCAGCTATTTGAAAGGCTGAGGTGGAAGGATTGACTGAGCTCAGCAGGTCTACACTGTGGTGACTGTGAGCATGCCACTGGACTCTAGCCTGGGCAACAGAGGGAATCTCAGACTCAGAAAAAAAAGATACTCTTTCATGTTTCAAGATGTCATAGAGATTCTAAGTAACAGGAAATTTATTATTGCTTGCCTTGATGTGAAACTTTTTTAAAAAGTTCTAAACCTCCTTTACACATCTTTGGGATATTTAAAGAGATGTATTCATTTCACAATGTAATACATGGATCAAAACATCATGGTGTACACCATAACTACCTAGAAATTTTATTTGTCAATTAAAATAAATACTGTAATCCCAGCACTTTGGGAGGCTGAGGCGAAAAGATTGTCTGAGTCTGTGGGATTAGACCAAACTGGGAAACTTGGTGAGACCTTGTCTTTATGATAAATAAAAAATTAGCTAGGCGAGGTAGTGCATGCCTGTAG
>NW_007128023.1:0-3598 GCF_000164805.1 Carlito syrichta
AGCCTTTGGAGTAGCCAGTATTACAGGTGTGTGCTACCACACCCAGCTAAGTTTTTATTTATTGTAGAGATGAGGTCTTGCCAAGATGAGGTCTTGAACCCACGGGCTCAGGCAATCCACTCTCTTCAGCCTCCCAAAGTGCTGGGATTACAGGCTGAACCACCGAGCCCAGTCAGCTCACCCACTTTTTAAGAACAAGAGCACAATAGACAGCACATCACTACATCCCTGACAAGACAAATATCCCCTGGCTTTCTCAACATCCTCCCTCTTCCCACTACCACCCAAACTATGCTGATACTATTTATTAACCCACATTGACTTTGGAAGGAGAAAAAATGTTATTGTGAAAGTGTAAATCCCTTTAAATGCTATGAGCAAAAAGGAAAGTTTCCATCCAATGACACATAGCTAAACTTGCAACCGAGCCCCACTCTGATTCATGAATGCTTATGCAGTTTTAAATTGTTGCCGGAGATCAAGGCCTGAGAAAATTAAAACTATTATGCCACAAAAGTATGCATGATTTTCACAGCTTTCTAACATGATTTCCTGTTGTGCAGGACATAGTGTTTTCCCATAGTCCCTTCCCTGCCTCTGTACTGCGGTTCAGGGCTGAACAGAAGCAGCTTTACAAACATCCTTTAGTTGAGAATTCCTGCAGACCATGCCTGATATGAACACAGAATCAGACAGCAAAGTCTGCATTTTCCTACTGCTTTATGTTTGACCAGAAGACAAAGCCCCCTCTGAGGCAAAGTGCACTGAGAGTGGTCTCAGGGATTGGGCTCTTAGGAAGCCAGTATTTTCAGTAAAGCCCTCAGTCTCATGGGGTGTTTTCATGTACATCAGGGCAACCTGATCCACTTAGTTAACTTCTCCATGCCTTGATGTCTTCTGTTGGGATCCCCCAAAAGTAGAATGGAGACAAATGTCTGAGTGCAGAAAACTACAGGAACAACAGTAGAAGACTGGGGAAGTGCAATAACAATATGAAACCCACTAAGAAAATCAGTTTCCACTGTGGACTGTGACAGGAAAGGCTGGCAAATAGAGAGAACTTCACTCAAAGCCTTCCCTACAAAGGGTTAAAAGAGCTGGAGCATTTACCCAACCCCACCGGACATTGGCTGAGGTTGTTTGAAGGGATGGTGATACTTCTCTTTTCCTTGAAGGCATGTAGAAAGGACATCAGAAAAAGAGATCCAGGTACTAACAGTTTCCAGTCATCCAGAGCCTTTCTGATTTGTAAGATCTGAAGGATGTGCAAGCCATCCCTAATCCCTGCCATATTTAGTTTCTTTATCTATGAAATGAGATTAATAACAGTACCTCAGAAGATTGTGGCAGGGATTCATTGAGTCAGAATGAAGCTGAGCCTATGATAAACACTCCATGGCATTGCACTGTTATCAGTGTTACCACTTCTTTTACTGTTGTTGCTTGTGACCTCTCTGAAATGAAAGTCCATCTTCAAGGAGAAAAGTAGTGGGAAAATGTATTAGGCCAGGTAGGGCCTTTAGTTCACTGGCCTCAGCTTCCATATCTGTGATATTCAGTTAACAAAACCTAGCCAGCAGGAATGTTAGAGATTAAAATGAAAGGAAATGCCTGATGCTGTCTTCATCAAAGTTATTGAGTCTCACGGCCAGAAGAGAGTCATCTGTTCAGTATTTCTCTGCTGGGAGCCATAAGGGAGTCATCTGTCTCAGCATTTCTATGCTGGGAGCCACATCACCCATGACAGGTGGGCCTCCAGGATCTGCTCTGGTGCTTGCAATGGTCCTAACATCCTTCAATTCTCTTTTCAGTAACATGCATACTTTGGCCTGTATAGGGTCCTGGGAATCTGCTACGCCAACCCTCTTTCTGAGACAGAATATTGACGGCCATTTTAAAGATGAGAAAACTAAGACTGAACTAAGCTGGGAAAAAGATAATATCTATTTTTAGAGCAATGGTTAAATGAATCATGATATATCCATAAAAGAGAATTCTGTGTAGTGGTGAGAAAGAATGAGGCACGTCTGTTTTTTCTATTAAAGAGAGAACTTTAAACATGATGTTGGGGTGATAAAATCAGGTAGCATGGTATAATAACATTTAAGTCAAACAAAATATAGTATAGTATATTTTTTCTCAGCATATGTGCATTCCCTGTTATAATGGTTAAGTTTAAATGTCACTTGTCTAGGCTATGGTCAAATGCTACAATAAGATACCTTCTGTGAAGGTATTTATTGGGTGAGACATTTAAATCAATGTACTTTGGGTAAAGCAGATTATCTTCTGTGATATGGGTGGGTCTCACTCAATCAGTTGAAAACCATAAAAGAAATAAGATTAACCTCCTCCATGAAAGAGGAACTTCTGCCTCCAAGCTATATTTAGACTTAGACTGCAATATCAGCTCTTCTCTGTTTTTTTGGCCTAACAGCCTACCCCACAGATTTTGACCTTGCCAGCCTTCACAACTGTGTGAACTAATTCCAACACACACACACACACACACACACACACACACACACACACACACACACACATACACACTATTACTTCTGGAAAATTCCTGACTAATATGTATATCTATATATTTACAGAGTAAAATCTCTGTAAGGACATACACAAAACTAACAAGTGGTGAACTCAGGAGGTGAGAAAGGAACTGGGATTGAATGGGGGAAGGAAGAACATTGGGGTCCAGGTACATTTTAGACTTACCTGTGATTGTTTTTAACCAAGAAAACTTATTCAAGTGCTGATTTTGTCATTAAAATGTTGCACTGACCAATATTCCCAGTGAAATATTACTAAAGTTATGTTGTACAATGTCACTAATGTAAATGTTGCCTATTACACCATTCCTATTTTCTGCTTTCCTAGTGTCCTGTTCTGCCATTTGTGGTCTGTACATGGTTCTACTCTCCTCTGGATTTTTGAAGAGATCCTTTTGTTTTCTCTCCTCCCAAGTCCTGGCTCCCCATCCTAGCTATCCAATCAAATCTACCACAAACAGACCTCCTTCCTCTTTGTCACTGCAGGCTAGTTCTGCCCCATCCCTTTTCATTCACCAACATAGGAAGATGAGATGCTTCAAAATCCTCACAGAGATGAAGAGAGAGGTAAGTGAACTGCTAGTGCTAGAGCCCTTGTCTTGGCAAGAACACATAAAGAAACTGGAGATTGGACATCTGAAGTAACAAATCAACAGAATGACCATCTTCAAAAACTTTAAGAACTGTCATAAGGAAGAAGAATTAGATTCATTCCATATGTCACAGGGTATAGAATCCACTGGAAACATCGAAGACTGGATAAGGAAGGAATGATATGATTCCTAAATGAGGGACACAAAAGCAGATTTCAGCACATTATGAGGAAGAACTTTCTGGCATGGGAAATAACTCCACAATGGGAGGGACTGACATAGCATGGAGTGATCTATTACAGAAGGAGTTCAAACCAGACTAGAAGTATAATTCTGAGGTTCTTACACTAACTGTAAACTGATAGCTTCTAAAGGCATTCTACATCTATAATTCCCAGAAAACACTGGTTCTGTAGGTTGGATCACGGAAAAATTTTGGATAGACCATGC
>NW_007128024.1:0-576 GCF_000164805.1 Carlito syrichta
CCTCTCATTGCTCTAGTGTGTGCTGTAAATATTCTCTCATCATTACCACCTGTACATGTATCATGTAATAGTTTATTTTTTGTATATAATCTCATTGGGTTTTTCAATATGGCTCTGTCAGGTCATCAAGACAGGTAAAAGGTCTTCCCAGTTTACACATGAGGGCATTGAGGTTGGCAAAGGGAAGTGACCTGCCAAAGGTCATGCTCTTAACTTGTCAGGGTTTGTCACAGTAGAAATCAAAGGGAATATTGAGCTAGAGGGAATACTGAGTTCAAAGGGAATATTGAGCTCAAGGGGAATAATAAGCCCAAAGGGAATATTTGAGCTCAAAGGGAATATTGAGCTAAGAAGAGAGAGTTGGAGGAAAGCTGCATGGATGCTGGGAAGAGGCAATAACACAGCAGTTTTGAAGGAGTTGACAACATGTTGTTGTTCTCAGCTGTCCTTTGAAAAGATGAACAGAAGTAGGAGCAAATTCTGGCTCCCAGGGTATGAGGATGCCACATGTGAAATGTATTTCGGCTGACTGGGATGCATCACAGAGCTCCCTTCCCAAGGGACTGCTGCTCTGGG
>NW_007128025.1:0-9036 GCF_000164805.1 Carlito syrichta
GGCACAAAGTCTGAGGAATGTGTGACTGTCGAGAGTTGGCATAAACTTCTCCTGGCCCATCCTTTCTTGCAGTTAATCATGGTTGTATCCCAAATGGAAAACTCCTGGCTAATGGCAAAACACTTTTTGGCTATTTCTCTGCCCAGAGTAAAGTGGGAACATCCCCATATACCACATGAGAAGGATCCAAGTCTTCTTGCCATTCAGATAATGTCCCCAAACTAGAGTTAGCTGTCTCCTGTGATACCATGGATTCTACCATCACACCAGTCCACCTGGGTGTTGCAATTATGTGTCTGTTTCAAGGAGCAAGCAAAATGTTGGAAAGTTATCAAGACTGAAAGAGCCCTAGGGGAGAAAGGAACAGACAACCAGGAAGCATTCTCAGCTCACTCAGTGACTCTCAAATGTACTTCAAGCAGGCAGTCACAGTACTCCCTGGATCTTACAATAGGCAGACTGGAACCCTGAAGCTTGGCCTGGTGTAGTGGAGAAAGGCAGGACAAAGGGACACATTTATTGTTTGGATATCATGTGTTTATCCAGATAACTGATACATGGAGATCAACAGGCTGGGAAGGCTCAGGTGTGGTTCCAACAGATGTCCCTGATTGGGAGACAGGCAAGACACAAAACCATGATTGTCATTGGGGTTGGGAGCAAACTCCAGTTCCCTTGGTAAGAGATCAGTCTGCATAGTGAAGACCTCGTGAAGCAGGCTGAAATCCAGGCTGAGTATATATTCCTGGCAAGTACCTGTAGGGATGGGCAGGAATACTGAGCTGGATGCCCAGGTACACCACCTGAACTGGTAAGGTCCATCGAACCCAGGGTTGATAGGACCCCTGTGATAGTAGATACCATACACCTGGAGACAGTAGCTCAGTAATGTTTCTGCTCTCCAGTGCAGTGCCCAGGCAGTGGACATCTACCTGCCTTGCTAAGGATCATCTCAGTGTCCAGTCAAGGCACTAGAGGAGGGACCAGGGACTCTTGGTGAGAGGTGCTAAGGACTATGGGATTAAATGGAAGTCTAGAAAAATTGCGTCATCCTATAACAGGGCACATCTCTGCCAAAAATGGGCTGCAAAGTCAATACTGCCAAAAGAACTTGTTATCTTAGAAGGTTGACTGTGACTAATTTCTATCCTGGGCCTGTGGCTAATTTCTATCCTGGGCCTTATAAACTATTAAATGAACATGTTGCCAAATAATGATTTTGTTGTAATTTTTTATTGATAATTTGTTGAGAGCCGGCCACGGAGGCCCACTGAGCATTAGGGATCAGGAAGGGCCGTTGACCTCGAGACCACGAGGATGCGTTTGGGAGCTATTGACCCCATTTCCTCCCCCTTTCTACTCAGCACTAACCAGATTAAGCTCCTGTGAGCTCAAAACATAAAAACTCTGAGACCGGGATGAACACAATCTAACTTTAGAAGCTCATTGCTCCTATTCTTCCGCAAACTGCAGTTTTGGCTTTCACACAACTTATAATTCAAACTTGTGTCACATCTAAGAGCCTTAGTATTGGTCACAGGCTTCTGGGTCATGATCTTAGGATTTATTGAAGGTGTAAATTGTAGAATATAGTTTTAGAAGACAACCATTTTGTTGAAAGAATGCGGCAGGGTTACTTGCAGGTAGCCCACTGTGAACTTTGGACTGGGCCACATTCCAAACATTCTGGGATGGGCCAATTTCATTTGTAAAGTAAATACTTAAGCTTTTATAGAATTGTTTAACTTGGCATAAATCAATCAGCTTAGGATGAAAAAGGTTTATAGAATATATCAGTCATGGATTTGGTTATCTTTGTTATGGGATTTTAAGATTATTATATGAAAAGTGTTTAAAGGTAATCATTGATTAAGCTTTCATGGATTAAGGTTTCTGGTGGGTGGGGGACGCCCCTCCCACATCTGACTTTGTATATAAAAGACCTGTTGTAATTCCCAATAACACACATCGCTTCTGCACTAGACCAGAGTCCAGTCTCTTTCTTTCTCTCTCTCTCTTTCTCTCTTTCTTCTTCCCCCCAATCGCCAATGCCGTCTCCACCTTTGGGGTACCCTGAACCTGGCTGGAGCAGGTCTCCGGCAATAACTAGAAAAGGTTAGCTCGCAGACTCTCAGTTGTTGATCAGTGACAGTCCAACTCCCAACTTCCCACAGGTAATTACTTGCTCCTAATTGGTCTGAAAGCAGTGAGTTTGTATTTAAAGGTAGGAGTACAGAATACTTTGTATTTTTTGAGATACCACATGGAGGAGAGTTTAGTGCTCTGGGTAACTGTGGCTTAAAGAGCCAGCTGACTCCTCTGTGAAACCCATGTTCTTCACTAGAAGCTCTGTGTCCTTGGGCAAAACATATCACTTCTCAAATTTATGTTTCTTCTTTTATAAACAGAAAGGAAAGATGTGATGCTTAAATGAGGGACACAAAAGCTACTGTCCCGTTGCCTGACACACAAGGTCCTCAGGGATTGCTAATTGGTCCTGAATCTTCCTTCTTAATGTGAACAAAAGTGGTTCTTAGACTACTTCTCATTGTTCTAGTATGTGCTGTAAATATTCTCTCATCATTACCACCTGTACACGTATCATGTAATAGTTTATTTTTTGTATATAATCTCATTGGGTTTTTCAATATGGCTCTGTCAGGTCATCAAGACAGGTAAAAGGTCTTCCCAGTTTACACATGAGGACATTGAGGTTGGCCAAGTGAAGTGACCTGCCAAAGGTCATGCTCTTAACTTGTCAGGGTTTGTCACAGTAGAAATCAAAGGGAATATTGAGCTAGAGGGAATACTGAGTTCAAAGGGAATATTCAGCTCAAGGGGAATAATAAGCCCAAAGGGAATATTTGAGCTCAAAGGGAATATTGAGCTAAGAAGAGAGAGTTGGAGGAAGGCTTCATGGGTGCTGGGAAGAGGCAATAACGCAGCAGCTTTGAAGGAGTTGACCACATGTTGTTGTTCTCAGCTGTCCTTTGAAAAGATGAACAGAAGTAGGAGCAAATTCTGGCTCCCAGGGTATGAGGATGCCATATGTGAAATGTATTTTGGCTGACTGGGATACAACACAGAGCTCCCTTCCCAAGGGATTGCTGCTCTGGGGCCTGAAAACTCAAAGACCCAAATAAGAGTGGGGGTGGGTACAGAGAAGCCACTGCTCAGCATTAGCTTGAGAACCCTGGCTTTGCTGTTGACTTCAGAGATGGCAGCAGACCCCATAGCACATGACTTCGTTGTGTGCTTTAAAGCAGCAGAGTTGGGACCAAGATGAGGCAAAAGATCTGCTGAGTCTGCCCTGTCTGAGACTCTTTCATTATTCAGATGCATCCATGATTGTTTGCTCATGCACGGCATCAGAGTCTGCTGTGGGTGCCGGCCCTTGACCTGGGGAACTCTGCCAGGCTGTCTGCCATCATCTCACAGGACATCTACAAACACCTGGCTGCCCTGGCCTCCTGTCCAAATTTGGTGCTGGATCTTAACTCCCACTCTCTAGTGAGTTCTTATGTAATGCTGAGGATAGGTTAGAGCAAGCATGACTCTTGCCCAATGTCAAAACGCAGATGTATCTTCCACACACTTTACTTTCCTGCTGGGCCTTGTCTTCCTCATCTCTGAATCCCCCAGATCTGCCACTTCACCTGAACCATGGTAGATCCTTCTCAAAAGAATGAGTGAGTGCATGAATGAATGAATAATTCTGACATCTCCCATATTATTAGAATTTAAGCTTCACGGAGCAAGGAATGTTGTTTGTCTTCTTCATTGCTGAACTCATTGCCTATGTATCATAAGTTTTCATGAATATTAGTGAATGAATGTAAGATTAATCTCCATCTTAGCAGTGCTGACCTTCACATTTTCCTCTGGCTTCTATAGTGCTGGAGCTGGGAGAGACTTTAGAGATGAATTTGCCCTAGTTCATCTTTTTATCCCCAGAACAGTGTGGCCCAGGGAAGGGACAGATCTTGCTCAAGCACACCCTGCTAGGTTGGAACCAGAGTACAGGAATTCTGACTCCCAAGCCAGGGCCTTTTTCTCACCACCTGCCCCATCTTCATGAACTTGCAGTCCATAGAAAGTGGCTCAGACATTCAGCCTTATATTGGCTCAGAGCCCTGCCCGTGCCAGAGCAGTGGAAGTCAGTGCTCACAGAATGTCTGAGAAAGAACTTGGGCTGATCTCTTTCTCAGCCCGAGGGGCTCTCAGGCCCTGTAGCATGCACAAAGCCGTCCATAGCAGGGGCTGGAACTTGAGCCAGGAAAGCATCCTCCCACTCCCCATGTCAGACTGATCACACCACACGGGCCCAGGAGTCTTTGGTTATTTTGTTTTGCTCTCTGGGTTTACTTCATCTGAGGCTTACAATCTTCGTCCTCCACATAGACAGCTGCTAGAGAAGAAGTAAATAAGTGGGCCGCCGCTAGCTGCCTCCCTGAAGGCTAGAGTTTAGCACAGCAGCACCAGTTTCAGAAGGCCTGGATTCAAAGGTGGGTGCTGACACTCTCCAGCAATTAAACCTTGAGAAAATTACTGATCTTCCCAATGGCTTCGTTTTCTCACCTGCCATGACACCTCAGTGATGTGTTCAGGGAAACAGAGAAAAAAAAAAAACATGTACAGAGCCTGCTGTATGGTAAGCATTTAAGCAGAGTCTCAGATAGATTGATGACTCAGTAGGGCGCTTAGAGCCTCTGAGATCAAACTGCTTGGGTTCAAATCCAAGCTCTGCTCTTTATCAGCTGAGAACCTGAGTGCAAATTTTCAATTTCTGTCACTCAATGTCAGTAAGATAAGGCTAACAATGGGACTATTTCATTAGGTTTATGTCAGACTCAAATGAGTTAATTCACAGAATGCATTTAGGACAGTTTCTGGCAGTGCAAAGTACTAAATAAACATCAGTAACTCCACTCTTCTTACTATCTAATTTTAAAATAAATTAAGAAGAGCCACATTCTTTCTACAGAAAGGCTTTGTGTTGAGAAGATTAATGCAGGCACCAAGACATCAGTGCCAATATTGGGCTTATTAGCTGGTAACCTTATTTGTTATTCTATGCTGTTTTCAAGCATAACTCATAGCTAGAAGAGCAATATGCTTGTATGATACCCACAAACTGGGCTTGCTGGGAAGTGACTACTCCACTGTATGGTATAAATGGCTGCCAGTAGTGAAATTTGTTCCTGGTAATAGGCAAAGGATGGACACACACACACACACACACACACACACACACACACACACACACACGGAGAGAGAGAGAGAGAGAGAGAGAGAGAGAGATTCAGATATGGATATAACTTTTTTTGTAAGTTGGCTTTCCCAGGATATCTTCTGATATATGCAGAGAGTCTAGAGACCCACACCCAATGAGCAGTTTATCAGTGACTACCTTTCAGGCTCCATCTTTTTCACTCCTAACATCCCCTTCAGGTTTCTGTCCCTGGAGGCCTATCCAGAACATTCTGCCTGTAAACACTTTCTTTACGTGGATCTTCTTTGCACAGCCTTAGAAACTCCTGTCCATTATTGATCTCATCCAATGATATAAAGGACTTATCCTCTCAATATTCTTGGATCATTCTGAGGAATCAGGGGTGATAAGGAAGATACTTACTGCCAGGACCTCCCCATGAAGTACTCAAGCTATCCCAGCAGTCTAGAGCAGAAAGTCTTCAGAAATCACTATTCCTCTGGCTCTTGAATCTAGTTTCATTAAACTTCACTAAATAATATTAATGCTGATGTGAGCTATGAAGAAAGTATAGGACCGCTAGGTAAAAAAAATACTCACAAAGGATAATAGCCCTGCAGCAATTTACAGAATATTTAATTAATATGTAAACTCAGTTTTTAAATAACCCTGTGCCTGACTTATTTGGAGAGCCAAAGATTTATCCCTAGTTTTTGCTCTCAGAGAGCTGACAATATGGTGTGAGGGAAAAGAGACCCACACAAAGGACTGAATCACAGGAGAAAGGTTTAAATGAGGAATTATAAGAGTGGCACAGAAATTCAATGGAGAAAGAATAGTCCCATCAATGAATGGTGCTGACACAACTGGATAGTCCCATGCAAAATATCCACCATATCCAAAAATTTGTTCCAAACAGATGGAAGACCTAAATGTAACAGCTAAACATAAAACTCTTAGTAGAAAATATAGGAGTAATTCTTCACACTGCCTTGGATTAAGCAGTGGCTTCTTAGGTATGACACCTATAGCACATGCAACCAAAGAAAACAAATTTTCTTTGGACTTTGTTAAAGTTAAAACTTTTCATATTTCAAAGGATAGACACAAAAAAGGATAAAATGTATGTAAATCACATATCTGATAAGAATGTAGTATCCAGTATAAAGAACTCTTACAAGTCAACAATAAAAAGACAGAAAATCCAGTTCTAAAATGGGCAACTTTTACTTCATAAAAGACATACAAATGGATAATAAATACATAAAACACATTCACCATCATTAGTCTTCAGGGAAATGAAACTTAAAACTGCTTCATACCTACTAGGATGACTATAGTAAAAAAGATAGAAATAACAAGCATTGGTAGGAATATGGAAAAAGTGAAATCTTCATACACTGCTGATGAAAATGTAAAATGGTGCAGTCACCTTGAAAAACAGTTTGGCAGTTTCTAAAAAATGTTAAACATAATTGCCATATGACCCAACAATTCTGCTCTAAGGTGTCTACTCAAGAGAATTGAAGTATGTGGGTGCAAACTTGTACACAAATTTAATATCAGCATTATTCATAGAGCCAAAAGGCGACAACAACTCAAATGTTCATCAGCTTATGAATGAATAAGAAAAATATGGTATATACATACAATAGAATAGTATTTAATTGCAAAAAGGAAAGAAGTACTGATACTTGCTATAACATGAATAAATCTGAAAAACATTATGCTCAGTGAAAGAAACCAGATGAAAAGGCCACATGTTATATGATCCCATTTATATTAAATGTCCAGAATAGGATAGTCCATAGAAAGAGAGGTAGATGCACAGTTGCCTGGGGATGGGGAGGAGGAGAGAAAAGGAAATGACGGCCAATGGGCTTGAGGTTTCTTTTTGGGATGATGAAAATATTCTGGATTTAGTAGAGATAGTTGTGAAAACATGTAACTAAATATATTAAAAGACACTGAATTGCACACTTGATAAAAGTAAAAATTGTATTTGGAATGTGAATTATGTTTCAGTTTAAAAAATAGTTGCATAGATCCAGGGTGCTTCAGATGGTCAGGTGCAGGAGGGAGCAGTCAGGCCAGGACACAGATGGATGTGGGCTGGAGCAAGGGGTCCATTCCTATTCCCTGTGATTGTACCATGAAGGTTGCATTACTCCCCAAGAGGATCTTTGTGGATGAGGGCACTGCAAAGTCATCACTTCTGCCAAATAGGAGTCCTACAGCCCCAGATGCTGACTCCTTCTCAGAGTGTTCAAGGGAATTTAACTGGTTTTTTTTTTTTTTTGAGTTTTACATTTCTTCTTGAAGAAGAGAGGCAGAAACTGTTGACAAGCTTGGAAATTGGAAATGTAAATGAAAAAGGAAGTCCCTGGGGAGAAACTGGGTACCCAGCCTCCTCAGTTCAATCACCTGGTGCCATGGAGGCTCTTGGCTCAGGAACTCAGTAGCAAAAGTGACTGAAACAATTTGCCATCTATCTCTCAGACAAGGCAAACAATCCCTAATGTGTTGCCAGAAAGAAGCAGTATAGAGAATAGGCCAATTAATATATCTCACCAAGCATGTTAGCAGGAAAGCACCAGTCTCTATTACCTGTGTGTATAATACAGCAATAGTTTGGGCAATGGTTTTGACCCTAACTATCAGTTTGTTATTGGTAGTGTGGGCACTGCTCAAGAATTAAGAGAATGAACTGGTTCTATTTATAGAGAAGCCTGTTTGTACCCCTTGGGTAGAGACAGGCTGGGCATGTATCTAGAAACCTTGTGTCAGGCACCTTCAACTCACAGGTGCCCAGAGAGGCTGAGTGATTTGACTAAGGTGACAAAGCCTATTGCTAGCAGATCAAAGGCTAAAACAGAGATAACCTGCCTCCAGATTATTGCTTAACCCCTTGCTCCACCCGTTCTCCCAATGACAGATACAATGATCATGAATTCGAACTCTGACATCTGGTCTTTGACTGTCTGTATTTAGGCAGAATTTCTCTCTTCTCTCTCTTTCTTCTTCCTCCTCCTTTTCTCCTCTTCCTCCTCTTGTTATCCTCTTTTTCTTCTTCTACTTCTCTTTCTCTTCTTCTGTTTATCTTAATTCTCCATTCTCCTTCTCCTCCTTCTACTCTCTCTCACTTTCTCTTATCCTTTGCCCCTTTGTTTCCTGAATGAATTGAGTCTGATTCACTAATGCACAGAAGATAAGAGAACTCTAGATGGCAAAGAAATAACTTAGTTATTTTTGTTGTTGTTTGTGAGGAAGAGTCTCACTCTGTCGCCCAGGCTGGAGTGCAGTGGCACATGCAGCTACCTCATCCTCAACCTACTAGGCACAGGTGATCCTTTCATCTCAGCCTTCCAAGTCACTGGAACTACGAAAGTACACCACCATGCCCAGCTAATTTTTTGATTTATTGTAGAGATGAGATCTCACCATAGTGCCCAGTCTGTTCTTAAATCCCTAGACTCAGACAATCCTCTCTCCTCTGCCTCCCAAAGTGCTGGTATTACAAGTGTAAGCCACCGTACCCAGCCCTCCTGTTGTTTTTTTTTTAATTGATAAAGCAGGACTTAAGTTTGAAAAAGCCTGGAGTTACTGAGCGACAGAAATGATGTCACTGTTTTGTCGACTTCCTCAGTCAGACAGTTCTGAGAGCATTCTTTTAAAGATTTTTGTTTACTTGTTTTGAAGTATCCACAGATATCCAAAATCATCACTTCCATATCTGAGTAGGACTCTAGATATCATGTCATCTCCCTTTATCTTCAACCTCTTCCTATCTCTTGGTTTTCTACTACAGTCCTAGCCTTCCTGAG
>NW_007128026.1:0-4496 GCF_000164805.1 Carlito syrichta
AGTTGGGCTGTTTTGACCTATTTTTCTTTCCTCCTTCCTTATTCTATCCCCTCTTTTCCTGACTTGGATGTCATAATATCTCAATTGACCTCCTTGGGGGTTTTTTTTGGCTCTATTACTGAATATTCTTCCACATTTGAAGGTGAAAAACGCTTTCTTTAGTTTCCTGGGAGCTTCTTAATCTTTGTCTTATGAGGTGCCTGGTTTGAGTCAGTTCTCCTCAGTCAGTGCTTTAGGGTCAGAAGTTAACTCTCTTAAATTGAAGAGATCAAGATGGTGGAGTGAGGGATCTAGTACAAGCATGAAAATGAAAAACCATTACCACCTTTGGGAGGCCATCATGCATTCCCCAGTCCTGGATACCATAGCAGTGCTGAGAAACAGGCCTTGTCCTACACATCTATGCTGCCCCAGCACTTGGTACGCTGTGTGAAATGAATCAACAGATTGCTGGGTCTTAGACTGTCTTTCTTATGCTAAGAAAGCTGGAGAAAGACCATCATTAAAACTGAGATAACCTCCATAGGAAAAAAAAATTAGAGTCATGATGCAGATATCAATTTTGGCATTATCATTGTGTCTTTAAGCCTTTCTGTGCAAAAAAAAAAAAAAGTGAGCTCATTGCTGAAAGAAGGTCACCTTGATTTTCCTAAATATAGGCCAAAGCATAGCCTTTCTGAATGTTCCTTGCTCTTTCAAATGTACATCCCATTTCAAGGAGAACAGACATTCAAACACCATGCCATTGTGAAATACTAGTGATGGAAGGAGAAAAGGGGGCCCAGGCTCATTGATAGGCAGCAGGACCCACACCTGACATCATAACTGAAACCAACAAGGTGTCTAGCTTGACTATGGACTGGCCTGAGCCAAGCAGAAGAAAGGGGAAGGGGATTCTGTGGGATGTGCCTGGGAAGCAGCAATAACTTCTCCTGCTCAGAAAGATGTAGGGAAAGAAGCAAGACACTGTACATTTTTGCACTGCAAAGGAGTGCAAGCTCAGATGGTGAAGGCATGGACAAGTGTAGTAGGCAGACAAGGAGAAGGGGCTGTCAAATCAAACAGGACTGGTGTCTCAATGTCTATGGGAGCCACTCAGTGTACCTCTTTGAACTTTTCCCTACTTCATCTGTAAGATGGGGATAATAGTAGTAGTTAGCTGCTGTTAGTTAGTTGTAGGTTGGAACAAATCAAATACTTAAAAATTCCATCAAGACTCCATGGCAGGAAGTATCCTGAGCCCAGGGGATAGAGAACAAGACAGAAATGTCCTTGAACTTGTGGAACTTACATTCCAGTGGAAGGCAGCACAAAAATGCACAAAGGAACAAGATAACTTCCTGTGAAGATTCATGCCATGATGAAATAAAAAGGCTGCTGTGTAGTGACTCCCAACTCAAGGGTAGAAATAGGAGGCTTCTTCAGGGAGGGGATGTGATTGAGCAGGAGAAAGGGACAGATAAGGATAAGAGGAGCAGGAGAGGATCACATAGAGGAGCCAGGAGAGGTGGATAGGTGATCTGGTTTGTTTTATAAAGGTCCCTCTCTGTAGTAAGGTTAGGTACATAAAACAGTCCATGCCACACTTTAGGTGCATATTTTTTTGGTGGAGATTTTATAAATGTTTGTAAGTTGTTTAGAAGTTTTGTACGCATAATAGGTGTTATAAGTGGTATTTATAAAGCATGTAATGTGTGTTTAACTACTTCCTAAAGATTGCAATCCAAAGATAATTAAGATGGAGACCCGTCTTTAGCAGATCCTATGTCAGTCAGTACATACCAACAGATCATTATGATACACAGAGGTAAGTGCTAGAATCAACTTGGGTATACAGGGTAACACTGGGCGACTCTGACCTAAATGTTGGGTAAGTTGAGAAGGAGATTTCCAGGAGGAAAAAGAGAAAGATAATTTCAGTTGGAAGGGAAATAGTATGATGCATGTAGCAGAGTGGTGTTGTGCATAAGTTCACAGTGTTACATAAAGCTATAAGAGGTTAGAGACACAGGAGGGACTCATGAGCCCAGAGAATGAGCAGAGCTGTGTCTTGGTGACGGGAGTTACAGGAGAGTTTTTGACAAGTGGAAATCTTGCCAAAGACTGTCACTTTGCAAGATCCTTTGGGCTAGAGAGTGATTTGAAAAAGACAGAACAGAGACTGAGGGTCCCTGCAAGTTATGAGGTACTTACTATAGCCCAAGTGATAGAGAGGAGGGGAGGGCTGGACCAGGGCAGTGGAAAAGAGGTGGAACAAAGGCAACAGGTTTAATAAACATCTTGGAGAAAAAAATCAACTGGTCTTGACCCAGAGCAAACACTCAAATAATTTTATAATTAAATTAAATTAATTAGAAGGATACAGTAGAAATAATACTCTTCACCTGGGGTGGTAGTATAAAAGTTAAAGATCAGACACTGTGCAAATAAATAAATGCCTATTATAGTCATAATTGGTATCATATTTAGAGTAGAGATTATCCAAAAAATCTCCCCAAGATGCCGGGGACCAGTTCCAGCCGGGTTCAGGGTACCCCAAAGGTGGAGATGGCATCGGTGATTGGGGGAAGAAGAGAGAAAGAGAGAGAGAGAGAGAGAGAGAGAGAGAAAGAGACTGGACTCCGGTCTAGTGCAAAAGCGATGTGTGTGTTATTGGGAATTACAACGGGTCTTTTATACACAAAGTCAGATGTGGGAGAGGCATCCCCCACCCACCAGAAACCTTAATCCATGAAAACTTAATCAATGATTGCCTTTAAACACTTTTTATATGATAATCTTAAAATCCCATAACAAAGGATAACCTAATCCGTGACTGACATATTCTATAAACCTTTTTCATCCTACACTGATTGATTTATGCCAAGTTAAACAATTCTATAGAAGCTTAAGTATTTACTTTACAAATGAAATTGGCCCATCCCAGAATGTTTGGAATATGGCCCATTCCAAAGTTCACAGTGGGCTACCTGCAAGTAACCCAGCCACATTCTTTCAACAAAATGGCTGTCTTCTAAAACTGTATTCTACAATTTATACCTTCAATAAATCCTAAGATCATGACCCAGAAGCCTGTGACCAATACTAAGGTTCTTAGATGTGACCCGAGTTTGAATTATAAGTTGTGTGAAAACCAAAATTGCAGTTTGTGGAAGAATGGGAGCAATGAGCTTCTAAAGTTAGCTTGTGTTCGTTCTGGTCTCAGAGTTTTTATGTTTTGAACTCACAGGAGCTTAATCTGGTAAGTGCTGAGTAGAAAGGGGGAGGAAATGGTGTCAATAGCTCCCAAACGCATCCTAGTGGTCTCAGGGTCAACGGCCCTTCCTGATCCCTAACGCTCAGTGGGCCTCTGTGGCCAGCTCCCAACACCAAGAGGCAAGAAAGTTCAGAAGATATTGCTGGGCTCAGGGGCTTTGAGATTGAGGAATGATGGACTGACTAGTGGACTAGGATCAGGGTATCATTCCCAGTTCTGGGAGGGAGGGTCAATCATTATGGACCACACAATGTGCCTGGAAATCATGATTGAGCCTAATCCTCTGATTTGTCAGTTAGCACTCACTGCCAGCAACATACCTAGGGGAACAGCATCTACATTTAAAGTCATATGAGAATAGATTTGGGGTCATCCTCTGATAGCTTTTGCTCAGGAAATTTCCAGCACCCATGTACTTTTAAACTACCTCTAGGTCACTCATGATGGCTACAGCCCATCCTCACATTTACCTCACGTTGGCCTTCAGAAAAGTATCTGATCCAGACCATATGATCCTTGAAGGGGCCCACAACAACTTCTGCACTTCAGCAAGTTGCCACAAACAGACCTGAACCATGAAACAGTGACTGATGACTTGTCAGTTGCTTTTAGCTTTGCTGGCCTTTAGACACCTGCTTTTGTGATTTATTTTAGAGATGTGGTCTCATCAAGTTGCTGAGGCTGGTCACAAACCCCTGGACTCTGGCAATCCTCTTATCTTGGCCTCCCAAAGCCCTTTGATTACAGGCTGAGCCACTGCACCTGGCCAGACTTTTCATCTCTCAAACTCATGTCTCCTAAGATTCTTCCACATCTGATCATTGCCTCTAACAAAATAAAGACCCTGGAACTGAAGTAATTCAGTCAGAAATGGCACCTTCCGATGTCTCTTCTCTGTGAATGGAGTGAGAAGTGTCTTAGGAAAACAGCTACCCATCACTGGCACTGTGTCTGGGTCCCTGAGTCCTTTGATTGTCTTTGGATTATCAGGCAGCTGAAAAAAAAAAAACATTTTGTTTTGGATTGAAATCCAGTCTTCTCCTTAGCTAGCATTTCATCAGCTTCAGGTCTGGGAGGAACAGTCTGCTGTCTGGATGTTCTTTACAGGTGTCAGGGAGATGTTCCTCATCACTGTCCTCAGCTTCCACCCCCAGCCCTGGCCTTGATATTTTCCCACTCTGCTAACTGTATCTTGCAGATATGTTCAACAATTACTTAGCTACTTCTCTGGGGTAGTAAA
>NW_007128027.1:0-3820 GCF_000164805.1 Carlito syrichta
TCAATCACAGCTCTCAGCTGATGCCACTCACTAATGGCTCCTGTAGGAAGAAAAACACAGTCTTTGTGCATGTCTCCCTAATTGACAATGCTGTCCTGGAGACCAAGCCAGAAGGGGATTAAAGAATGAGACTTTGCCTTTTCCTTCTTTTCTTTTGTGCGGGGCTCTGCCTTCAAATCAGTAGTTGGAAGTGAGAGTGGGCCTTTCAAATGCAAAAATGGCCTCCTCAAAATAGGATCCATGCATAAACTCTCATGTAAGTGAGATTATCTTAATCTCAACAAACAAACAAGCAAAAAAACTTGGATTCTAAAATCATGACTCACCAGGGAGGGTGGATTATCTTCCTAACAGGTAGGAATCTAAGGCAAACACTTGTCAAGGAAAACTAGCAAGCATTTAGAGGAATTTGTGCTTGTGCACATGTAGAAGAGGTTGTGACTCTACCAGACTCCTCTATTGAGGACACACTCCCATGTCCTTGCTTCATGGGGTGCAGCTATCAATTAAAGGTGGCAAAAGCTGGATATAAGAAAGTCTTTAAAATTAAGAGCTACATTAGTTGACATTGACAGTTTTTGATGATATCTGCTCCACTGCAAGCCAGCTGGTCAGCCAGAGTTTAAAACATGTCTAAGAAAGTTAAGACATAGGCTATAGGAACAGGAAATGCAATCCTCAAATGGTCTGAAGGTACTCTAGTATCCTCATTACCTGGTTGCTTCCATCTCTGCCTAGAACCCCAAAGTCACAGGGGAGCAAACGAAGCATCCTTCATGCAGAGACCATAGCTTTCAAGCTAAATGCAGTCGCCACTTTTGAATATGAGAGTTGGGTTGTTTTGACCTATTTTTCTTTCCTCCTTCCTTATTCTATCCCCTCTTTTCCTTGACTTGGATGTCATAACATCTCAATTGACCTCCTGGGGGTTTTTTTCGGCTCTATTACTGAATATTCTTCCACATTTGAAGGTGAAAAACGCTTTCTTTAGTTTCCTGGGAGCTTCTTAATCTTTGTCTTATGAGGTGCCTGGTTTGGGTCAGTTCTCCTCAGAAGCCTGAAAGCCCTATGAAACATGTAACCTCTGGTGCTTTAGGGTCAGAAGTTAACTCTCTTAAATTGAAGAGATCAAGATGGTGGAGTGAGGGATCTAGTACAAGCATGAAAATGAAAAACCATTACCACCTTTGGGAGGCCATCATGCATTCCCCAGTCCTGGATACCATAGCAGTGCTGAGAAACAGGCCTTGTCCTACACATCTATGCTGCCCCAGCACTTGGTACGCTGTGTGAAATGAATCAACAGATTGCTGGATCTTAGACTGTCTTTCTTATGCTAAGAAAGCTGGAGAAAGACCATCATTAAAACTGAGATAACCTTCACAGGAAAACAAAATTAGAGTCATGATGCAGATATCAATTTTGGCATTATCATTGTGTCTTTAAGCCTTTCTGTGCCAAAAAAAAAAAAAAAGTGAGCTCATTGCTGAAAGAAGGTCACCTTGATTTTCCTAAATATAGGCCAAAGCATAGCCTTTCTGAATGTTCCTTGCTCTTTCAAATGTACATCCCATTTCAAAGGAGAACAGACATTCAAAACACCATGCCATTGTGAAATACTAGTGATGGAAGGAGAAAAGGGGGCCCAGGCTCATTGATAGGCAGCAGGACCCACACCTGACATCATAACTGAAACCAACAAGGTGTCTAGCTTGACTATGGACTGGCCTGAGCCAAGCAGAAGAAAGGGGAAGGGGATTCTGTGGGATGTGCCTGGGAAGCAGCAATAACTTCTCCTGCTCAGAAAGATGTAGGGAAAGAAGCAAGACACTGTACATTTTTGCACTGCAAAGGAGTGCAAGCTCAGATGGTGAAGGCATGGACAAGTGTAGTAGGCAGACAAGGAGAAGGGGCTGTCAAATCAAACAGGACTGGTGTCTCAATGTCTATGGGAGCCACTCAGTGTACCTCTTTGAACTTTTCCCTACTTCATCTGTAAGATGGGGATAATAGTAGTAGTTAGCTGCTGTTAGTTAGTTGTAGGTTGGAACAAATCAAATACTTAAAAATTCCATCAAGACTCCATGGCAGGAAGTATCCTGAGCCCAGGGGATAGAGAACAAGACAGAAATGTCCTTGAACTTGTGGAACTTACATTCCAGTGGAAGGCAGCACAAAAATGCACAAAGGAACAAGATAACTTCCTGTGAAGATTCATGCCATGATGAAATAAAAAGGCTGCTGTGTAGTGACTCCCAACTCAAGGGTAGAAATAGGAGGCTTCTTCAGGGAGGGGATGTGATTGAGCAGGAGAAAGGGACAGATAAGGATAAGAGGAGCAGGAGAGGATCACATAGAGGAGCCAGGAGAGGTGGATAGGTGATCTGGTTTGTTTTATAAAGGTCCCTCTCTGTAGTAAGGTTAGGTACATAAAACAGTCCATGCCACACTTTAGGTGCATATTTTTTTGGTGGAGATTTTATAAATGTTTGTAAGTTGTTTAGAAGTTTTGTACGCATAATAGGTGTTATAAGTGGTATTTATAAAGCATGTAATGTGTGTTTAACTACTTCCTAAAGATTGCAATCCAAAGATAATTAAGATGGAGACCCGTCTTTAGCAGATCCTATGCCAGTCAGTACATACCAACAGATCATTATGATACACAGAGGTAAGTGCTAGAATCAACTTGGGTATACAGGGTAACACTGGGCGACTCTGACCTAAATGTTGGGTAAGTTGAGAAGGAGATTTCCAGGAGGAAAAAGAGAAAGATAATTTCAGTTGGAAGGGAAATAGTATGATGCATGTAGCAGAGTGGTGTTGTGCATAAGTTCACAGTGTTACATAAAGCTATAAGAGGTTAGAGACACAGGAGGGACTCATGAGCCCAGAGAATGAGCAGAGCTGTGTCTTGGTGACGGGAGTTACAGGAGAGTTTTTGACAAGTGGAAATCTTGCCAAAGACTGTCACTTTGCAAGATCCTTTGGGCTAGAGAGTGATTTGAAAAAGACAGAACAGAGACTGAGGGTCCCTGCAAGTTATGAGGTACTTACTATAGTCCAAGTGATAGAGAGGAGGCGAGGGCTGGACCAGGGCAGTGGAAAAGAGGTGGAACAAAGGCAACAGGTTTAATAAACATCTTGGAGAAAAAAATCAACTGGTCTTGACCCAGAGCAAACACTCAAATAATTTTATAATTAAATTGAATTAATTAGAAGGATACAGTAGAAATAATACTCTTCACCTGGGGTGGTAGTATAAAAGTTAAAGATCAGACACTGTGCAAATAAATAAATGCCTATTATGGTCATAATTGGTATCACATTTAGAGTAGAGATTATCCAAAAAATCTCCCCAAGATGCCGGGGACCAGCTCCAGCCGGGTTCAGGGTACCCCAAAGGTGGAGACGGCATCGGTGATTGGGGGGAAGAAGAGAGAAAGAAAGAGAGAGAGAGAGAGAGAGAGAGAAAGACTGGACTCCAGTCTAGTGCAAAAGCGATGTGTGTGTTATTGGGAATTACAACGGGTCTTTTATACACAAAGTCAGATGTGGGAGGGGCACCCCCACCCACCAGAAACCTTAATCCATGAAAACTTAATCAATGATTGCCTTTAAACACTTTTCATATGATAATCTTAAAATCCCATAACAAAGGATAACCTAATCCATGACTGACATATTCTATAAACCTTTTTCATCCTACGCTGATTGATTTATGCCAAGTTAAACAATTCTATAGAAGCTTAAGTATTTACTTTACAAATGAAATTGGCCCATCCCAGAATGTTTGGAATGTGGCCCAGTCCAAAGTTCA
>NW_007128028.1:0-7849 GCF_000164805.1 Carlito syrichta
GTCTTTTCAGCTAAACCCAAAGATGAAAGGAGACCCTGTAATCCCAGCACTTGGGGGGCTGAGGTGAGTGGATTGCCTGAGCCCGCAGGTTTGAGACCCGCCTGGGAAAGTTGGCAAGACATTATCTCTACAATAAATCAAAAATTAGTGAGCATGGTAGTGCACACCTGTAGTTCCAGCTACTTGGAAGGCTGAGGCAGAAGGATCACTGGAGACCAGCAGGTCAAGGCTGCAGTGGCTGAGAGCATCCATGATCCTGGGAAAACTTGATGACTACATGCAGAATGACACTGGACCCTACTTATCACCATATACACAAATCAACTCAGGATAGATTAAGGCCCTAAATGTAGGAATCCTAGAAGAAAATGGAAGAAATACCCTTATGCACATTGGAGTAGGCAACAAATTCTTGACCAAATTCCCAAAAGTGAATGCCATAAAGGCTGAGATAGGCAAGTAAAACTTCATTAAGCTGAAAAGCTTTTGCACAGAAAAAAAAAAAAATATTTAAGAGAGTAAAGAGATAATCCACAGAATGGGAACAAATATTTGCCAATTATGCATCAGACAAAGGCCCAAAAAACAGAAACTACAAGGAACACAAAATAACTGAAAAGAAACAAACAAACGTTAGTAAATGGGCAAAGGACATGAACAGACACTTCTCAAAAGATTGAGATGCAAACAGTCAAAAGTCATATGAAGAACTGATAAGCTTCCCTAATCACCAGAGAAATGCAAATCAAAACTACAATGAGATACCTCCTAACTCTGATAAAGATGGCTATCATTAATAAGTAAAACAGAAGAAACAAAGCAGGTGTAGTTGTAGAGAAAAGGGGAAAGCAGTGTGGTGATTTCTGAAGAAACTAAAAATGGATATCTCATATGATTCAGCATTCCCTCTCCTGGGAATATAACTGGAGGAATATAAAACACTATGCAAAAAAGACACATGCACATGCATGTTTATTGCCTCCCTATTTACAACAGCAGAAACATGGAACCAACCTTGCTGCCCATCGAAAGTGGAAGGGATAAAGAATATGTGGCACATATACACGATGAAGTATTATGCAGCCATAAAGAAGAACAAAATCATGGCCTAACCAGCAATTTGGACGCAGTTGGAGACCATCACACTAAGTGAAATATCACAAAAACAATGAACTGAATACCATATGCTCTCACTCATAAGTGGGCCCTAAAGGGTGGAATTGGCAGTTGCTGGGCACTGCTAGGGGAGGGAGGGTAGGAGGAGTGTGGAGGGCACATGAGAACACATAGAGTACCTGTTCACTACCAAGGGGAGTGAGGGCCATGAGAAGCCCAAATGTTACCTGCATGCAGCCTACTTATGTAGTAAGTACTAATTTGTACCCCACAATCTTATAATAAATAAATAAATTACAAAAAAATAGGTCAATGATGTCTTTTCTAAGGACATGTCCTTTAGCTAAAACCCAATGTTGAAGTAACAGTTAGATAAAAGTGGAACAAAGTATTGTATATGTAGAAATCAGTACGTGGAAAGGTCCTGTGCACACAGAATTTGACATGTTGGGAGCTGAACGTATACCATGCTCCTAGCAATAAGCAAGAGTAGCAAGCGCAAGACAAGGCTGAGCAGGTCAATTAGGAGCAAATAACATAAGGGTTTGTCATTTCTTTATAAGTGTAATAGAATGAAAGGAAAGTCACTGACAGGATTTAGGCAGTAAAATGATGGGATTTGTAGATTCTGCAAGGACTAAGAGACAGTTGAGGGGATTGGACATGATGGCTGAATGATATAGGATTTTTGGAGGGGGAATCAATGGGGAATAGTCAAAAGTTGATTGTGGTAATGTATGCACAGTTCTATGAAGATACTAAAAGCCACCAAATTGTACACTTAAAATGAGAAAATTGTGTAGTATATAAACTACATCTCAATAAAACTGTTTAAAACAACATGGCAGTGACTTCAGCATGAAAAATATATTGTAGGCAGTGAGAATGAACGTGAGTAGAACAGTTTGCAATAGTCAAGTCAGGATATGATTGATGGACTGTTCTAAGCTGGTGACCTCTGGGAAGAGAGCAGTAGATTGATTCCAGATGTTTTTGTGTTTACATTTATTTCTCAAATAAAGCATAAGCTTCCCAAGGCTAGAACTGAACTTTCTTTTTTCTAAATAAGCATGTCTGGCTCAGTGAAGTGGCTCACGCCTGTAATACTAGCACTTTAGGAGGCCAAGGTGGGAGGATTGCTTGAGTCTAGTAGTTTTAGACCAGCCTGGACAACATTGTGAGACCTTGTCTCTACAAAAAATTAGCTGGGCATGGTAGCATGCACCTGTTGATCCAGTTACTCATAATCCTAAGGCCAAAGGATTGCCTGAGCCAAGGAGTTCAAGGTGCAGTGAGCCATGATGATGCCACTGCATTCCAGCCTGAGCAACAGAGTAATACTTGGACTCAAAAACAAAAACAGACAAGCAAACAAAAACAAACACTCCTTAGTGTTAATTAATTTTCCTGAAATTAAATATTTGATAAGACAATAGAGGACAAGAAGAGATTCATAAAGTACCTGGGAAGATCAAAGGAGTCCTTCCTAGAAGGGAGAGATATTTTAGCTACATTTGAAGGATAAATAAGGTTTTACCAAAAGAAGAAGAATCTAGACATGATGAATGAGAGAGGGGTGCAAGGTGGAGAGAGGCAGAAAGTAGGAAAAGCATTTTGAAAAGCTAAAGGAAAGAGCACTAGTATAACTACAACCAGAACATTTGGAAAAGTATCATTTGACTGTGATATAGACAGTGATCCACAAGAGTGACTGCACACCAGAGTCCCCTGGGCTGATTATGAAAATACAGATTGTGGCTGGGACAGAGCTATGAGTTCAGCAAACCATGTCATGTGCTTCTGGGGGCACTCAGGGACACTGCGTTTTCAAGCTACTTGATTGTAGGAATGTCTTATTTATTCTTTCTCTATTCAAGCCCTTTATCAATCTCTCCCACTGACACTAGGCTTGGCCAGGGAGTTTGCTGTATTAGTTTCCTATTGCTGTTATAACAACCTACCACTCAATTAGGGGCTTACAACAATATGTAGTTATCTTACATTTGTGGAGGTCAGATATCCAAAATGAGTTTTACTGGACTAAGATCAAAGTGTTGACATGGTTTTGTTCCCTTCTGGAAGCTCTAGGTGAAAATTCATTTACTTGCCTTTTTCAGCTTCTAGAGGCTATCTGGATTTCTTGACTCATAACCCATTCTGTCTACTAAGCCACCAATGGTTGCTAGAGTCTTTTTCACAATGTTACCTCTCTGCTTCCAACTCATCTGTATCCCTGTTTCCCAGTTAATTACTTGTATGACTACATTGGGCCCACCTTGATAATCCATGACAATCTCCTTATATTAAGACCGGTTGCTTAGTAAACTTAACCCCCCCTTGTCATGTAATATAACACTTTCACACACTTCAGGAATTAAGACATGAACAGTCTACCATTCACCCTCCAAGATTTTAGTATCACATATAGAATACAAGCACCCTGTCATCAAGTCCCCAGAGGTCTTAACCCGCTAACTTTCTTTGGTATATGGGTCAAAAGAATATGTGAAGCAGCAGAAATCTGAAAAGCATTTGCTCACTGGAACTAGCTTTTTTGCTGCTTTTAGAAATCTGAGATGTCATGTTAACAAACTTGTGCTAGCCTGCTGGATGATGAGAGATGTACTGCCAAGTCATCCTCTTTGCTCATGTCAACCACCAGAAACAGCATCAAACAAAAGATGTGTAAGTCAGCCCGGTTAAGCCCAGCATACATCGCCAAATCACAAAATTGTGAGCAAAATACATTGAGCTAAACTTGGGGGTTGTTTCCTAAGTAACAACACATAACTGATACACTCTCTCACATCTAGATGGGCCATGTGACTAGTTTGTGGTTAATGAAGTGTGGACGAAAGTGATGTATGCCATTCCAGATGCGGCCCCAAAATCTTCTGCAAGATCTTTGTTCTCTCTTAGCCAGTGAGCCAAGACAGCAGAAATCTCTGAGAATGTCCTAGGGGACCCTAGAGAGGATATTGAACCAATCAAATTGAAAGATTGTGGGTCCATAGTTACTACTTTGAGGACAACTGTCCAAAGAGTTACCCAACCAGGAATACTGACCCATGGAAGAACAGAACAAGTGCTCAGGTGAGTTTTTAAGTATTTGCTTGAGAAAATTAACACATATCCTGGCAAGGCTAGCAATACACCTTCACCATCCTATCTCAGGGCTATATCATTTCTCTAGCTCTATATCAAAATTTCTCAGGGATCTTTTTTAAAAAAATTATTTATTTATTTATTATATAGTTGTGGGGTACAAGTGAATATTTACTACATAAGTAGGCTATATGCAGGTGTAGTTTGGGCTTCTAGGTGACCCACACTTCCCATGATAGTAGAACAGTTACCCTTGATGTTGTCACGTGCCCCATCCTTCTCCCTTAGCAGTACCTAGCAACTGCCAAGTCCACTCTTATGCTAATGTGACTAGTGTTCAGGGCCCTCTTAAGAGAGAGAACATGCAGTATTCAGTTTATTTTTGTGATAGTTAACTTAGTATGATAGTGTCCAACTGCATCCAAGTTGCTGAGAAAGCCATGATTTTGTTCTTTTTTATGGATGCATAATATTCCATCGTGTATATGTGCCACCTTTTCTTTATCTAGTCCACTTCAATGGACAGCAAGGTTGGTTCCATGTTTTTTCTATTGTGAATAGGGTAGCAATAAAATTGCATGTGCAGGCATCTTTTTGGTAGAGTGATTTATGTTCCTCTGGGTATATTACTAGGAAAGGGAGTGCTGGATCATATGGCAGATCAATTGTTAGTTCTTTTAAAACTCACTGCACTGCTTTCCAAGAGGTTGAAATAGCTTACATTTCCACCAACAGCATAGAAGCATCCCCTTTCTCCGCAGCTGCACCAACACCTGTTTTTATTTATTTATTTATTAATAATAACCATCCTTACAGGAGTTAGGTGGTATCACATTGTAGTTTTGATTTGCATTTCTCTGGTGACGGGAGGCTGAGCATTTCTGTATGTGACTATTGGCTATTGCATGTCATCTTTGGACAAGTGTTTGTTCATGTACTTTGCCCATTTTTTAATGGGGTTATTTTCTTCCCCCCACCCCGACCTTCACTTATTTTGATTTCCTTGTAGATTCTGGATGCTAGGCCTTGGTCAGATATGTAATTGATATCTTTTCTCATTTTGTGGGTTTTCTTTTTATTCTCCTAATGATTTCTTTTGTTGTGCAAAAACTTTTCAGTTTCATGATGCCCCAACTGTCTATCTTAGCTTTTGCTGTATTTGCTTTCAGGAACTTGATCAAGAATTCATTGCCTACTCCAATGTGCATAAGGTTTTTATTGGGTTTTTTTACATTTTTGTCTAGAATTCTTGTAGTTTGAGATTTTATGTTTAGGTACTTTATTCATTTTGAGTTGACAGGGGTCCAGTTTCATTCTTCTGCATGTGGTGAGCAAGCAGCATATGCTAGATATGCCATTCTCTTCATATCAAATTTCAGTAATATTTCTCTCTCTCTCTCTCTCTCTCTCCTTCTCTCCTTTCCCCAATGGTTGTCATTGGTGGCTTCATCAAAAATGAGTTGGTTGAAAGACTATATTTTTATTTCTGGAATCTCTGTCCTGTTCCATTGCTCTGTGTGCCTGTTCCTGTACCAATACCAGCCTGTTTTGGTTACTGTAGCCTTGCAAACAAGTTTAATGTCTGTAAATGTGATACCTCCCACTTTGTTACTATTACTGAGAAGAGTTTTGGCTGTTTGTGCTGTTTGTCTGTTTGTTTCCATGTGTATTTCTTTTTTGTTGTTTCCAGGTCTGTGAAAAATGATATTGGTAATTTGATGCATATTGCATTGAATCTGTAGATTGGCTTGGGTTGGATGAGCATCTTGACAATATTTATTCTCCCAATCAATGAGAATTGGATGAGTTTCCATTTGTTTGTGTCATACTCGATTTCTGTGAGCAGTGTTTTGTAGTTCTTGTTGTAAAGGTCTTTCACTTCTCTGGTTAGGTGGATGGCAAGGTATTTCATTTTTTGTGCATGTGGGTGTGTAGCTATTTTAAGTGGGATTATGTTTCTTATTTGATTCTCTACTTGTTTCTTGCTGGTGTATAGAAGTGCAACTGTCTTTTACACATTGATTTTGTAACCTGAGATTTTGTCAAAGTTGTTTACCAGTGTGATGAGGCATTTGACATACTCCTTAGGGTTTTCTAGGTATATAATTATATCTTCCACATAGGCGAATAGCTTAACTTCCTTTCTTCTTATCAGGTACACCTGATTTCCATTTCTTGCCTGATTGCTCTGGCTAGGACTTCTGGCACTATGTTGAATAAGAGGTCATCCTTATCTCATTCCAATTCTTAGGAATAATGCTTCCAGCTTCTGCCCATTAAGCAAAACGTGGGTTGTGGGTTTATCATAGGTGGCTCGTATTGTTTTGAGAAAATGTTTCTTCTATGGCTAGGTATATGAGCGTTTTATCCAGAAGGGATGCTGAATTTTGTCAAAAGCTTTTCCTGCATCTAGTGAAATAATCATGTGGCTCTTAATTTCATATTTGTTAATGTGCTGAATTATGTTTATGGTCCTGTGAATGTAAAACCAGTTCTGCACCCCAGGAGTGAAGCCTACCTGGTATGATGGATGATACTTGTGATGTATTGTTGGATCCAATTTTCTAGAATCTTGTGAATTTTTACGTCTATGTTCATCAAGAAGATTGGCCTGCATTTCTCTTTCATTGTTGAGTCTTTGCCAGGTTTGGGTATCAGTACAATGTTAGCTTCATAAAATAATTAGGGAGGATTCATTGCTTTAATTCAAACTCTGACATTAATACAGTGACAGCTTTGATGGTCATTCAAGAAAGAGTGTTCCAAAATCTCTCTGGCTGGTGGATTAAGTACAGGTGTCAGTGCATAGTTTCCCAAGGGAAGTACTTCGAAGTTCACCATGGGGATACTCAGCAATGAGGTATGTGGCACTTTTTCTGGGATGAGTTCAGGAACTTAATTGTCAGATTTCATATATCACTGACAATGTGAGAGAGGGAGGAGTATTCATTTCTGCTCCATGTTCCATTCTGGGAAAGACTTTCCTACACAGAGTTTTTCCCATCGTTAGCAGGTTAGACTGGATTTCAGTCCCCACTGCAAGTACTCTGTGGGGAATGGGTGAGTGTATGGGCCCCCTGTCCTTTTTTGCAATTTGCAGCCCAGAAACCTAGGAAAGACTCAGGTATCTTTTGTGTTGCTCCATCCTCATTCAAGTCTGTACTCAGCACATGAAAGAGAGCAAGCTCCTAGCCACTGGCATGGTGGAGGGAGGAATCTGCCTAGTGGGCTTACAGGGCTGAGTACAATCTGTTTGTGATCTTTTCCACCTTAGGAGCCAGACAGTCACCAGGCTCCACTGGCAGATGGCATACACTTGGGAGTTGTCTGAGCCTTTTGAATCCCCTCCACCACTGAAGGGTTTTCCTTTCTTCCAGATTCCCTCTTTCTTTGTTTCACTCTGGCTTTCTTTCTCTTCCTTCTCCTCCCTTTCTCCTTCCTTTATGTCTCTGACCCTGTTTGTCATCAACTCTCTCTTTTTCTTTATCAGGCATTTCTCTGTGATCCTCTTGAAACTCCTCTTCCTGTTTCTCAGACCTCTCCACCTCTCTTGTGCCCTCAGCCTCCTTACTTTCCTTTTTCTCTCTGTCTCTCCTTTTATCTTCTTCAGTCTCTGCATGTCTGTATT
>NW_007128029.1:0-4652 GCF_000164805.1 Carlito syrichta
AAATAGACACACAAAAATAAAATACCTCGGCATCTTTGTAGTGAGAGAAATGAAAGACCTTTACAGTGAGAACTGCAAAATACTGCTCAAAGAAATCCAAGAAGACACAAATAAATAGAACAATATTCCATGCTCATAGATAGGAAGAATCAACATTGCTAAGATGTCCATCCTACCAAGGGCAATCTAGTGATTCAACACAATACCCATTGAATTACCAACATCATTCCACTCAGACCTGGAAATGACAATGCAGACACTTTTTAAGGAAACATAAACCACCACGAATAGCCAAAACAATTCTTAGGAAAAGAAACAAAGCAGGAGACTTTGTTTCTTCAGACTTCAAACTTTACTATAAGGTCACAAAAATCAAAACAGCCTTTTATTGGTACAAGAAAAGGCATATGGACCATTGGAATAGGATAGAGATTCCGGAAGCAAAGTCTCAGTTTCTCAACCAACTCATCTTGACAAAATCTCCAAAATCCACCACTCCAACAACAACCACCACCATTCAGTAGAATAGATGGTGCTGGGAAAACTGGCTGATCACATGCAGAAGATTGAAACAGGACCCCTACTTATCACCATACACAGAAATCAACAATAAATGAATCTAAGACCCAAACACACAACCTAAAACTATAAGAATCTTATAAAATACAGGAGACACCCTTATGGAAACTAGAATTGGAAGCCAATTCCTGATCAAAATCCAAAGTGCCCATACCATAAGAGAAAAGTTGGAGCTCAACAAACTGACAAGCTTCTGCAAAGCAGAAGAACCCATCAAGAGAGCGGGGAGACAACCCAAAGAATGAGAAGAAATATTTGCCAACTGTATATCAGACAAAGGCCTAACATCTACTGAAAGAAAAAAAAAAAATAACCCCCCAAGACAGCCCCACTAAAAAGTGGGCAAAAGACATGACTAGACACTTCTCAAAGGAAGATATATGGACAGTCAACAGACACATGAAAAAATACTCAGCCTCACTAACCATCAGAGAAATGCAAATCAAAACCACATTGAGATATCACCTAACCCCAGTGAGAATGGCCATTAATAAACAACAACAGATGCTGGCAAGGATGTGGAGAAAAGGCAATGCTTCTACACTCCTGATGGGAATGCAAACTAGCACAATCTCTTTGGAAGAAAGTGTGGTGATTTCTGGAAGAACTAGAAACTGAACTTCCATATGACCCAGCAATCCCCCTATTGGAATATACCCAGAGGTCCTCAAATCATTCTACCAAAAAGACACCTGTACATGCATGTTTGTTGCAGTTCTATTCACAATAGCAAAAACATGGAACCAATCATGCTGCCCATTGAAACTGTACTGGATCAAAAAGTGGTACATATGCACAATGGAATATTATGCAGCCATAAAGAAGAACAAACATGAACTTCACAGCAATTTGGATGGATTTAGAGACCATCTTTCTCAGTGATCTACACAGATACAAAGAACAGAATACCATATGTTCTCATTCATAAGCGGACCTTGAACAACTATCAAAATACTATCAAAAAGGGATTTGAAGTAGTGGGAAACTGCTGGGGGGGCATGGGATTTTCATTTGAGGGAAACTGTTAGGGAAGGGAGGTGAACACCTCATCAACAATGATACCTGCAAAATGAACGTTTGTATACCTAATCGTGAATTGTACCCCACATCTTTAAAATAAAAAAAGAAAACAAACATCAGAAAACAAAAGCACATGAGGCAAAAATTGATAGACCTGCAGGGAGAAATAGACAAATCCAAATTATGGCTGGAAACTTCAAAACCCTCTTCAGTCATTGACAGATTCAGCAGATAGAAAATCAGTAAGCAGAGTTGACCTGAGCTGGTCGATCAATTGAAATGATTTTCATCTATAAACTTCAACCTACAACAGCAGATTAATCATTCTAATCCATCTCACATCTAGAATTCAGCAAGATAGACCTTGTTCCAGGCTACAAAACAACCTTAATAAATAATACTTAAAACATGACACAGGAACCTTGTTCTGGGACCACTAAGTCTGGAACTGAATAACACAAAGATAACTGGAAAACTACATAACATTTGAAAGTTAAACAACCTACTTCCAAACAACATATGTGTCCAAAACGAGGGAACAATTCTACACTGTTGGTGAGAGTGTAAAGTAGTACAGCTTTTGTGAAAATCAATGTGGCGATTCCTAAAAGTTCTAAAAATTGATCTTCCATATGACCCCACAATCCCTCTACTGGGAATATACCTGGAGGAACTGAGATCAATCTATAAAAAAGATACCTGCACATGTATGTTTATCGCAGCATTGTTCACAATAGCAAAAACATGTAACCAACCGTACTTCCCATCAAAAGAGAACTGGATTAAAAAAAAGTGGTGCATACATACAATGAACTATTATGCAGCCATAAAAAAGGACAAAATAATAAACTTCACAGCAACGTGGATGGAATTAGAGTTTAGAATAAAATATTTGTGGTAAATTAACAAAATCACTTGTCTTGTGTTAATGTTTTATTTTTGGATGAGATTTTCAGAATAATAATTGTTATTCTATAGCTTTCAGCAACTTCAAGCACAACTCATTTGAATTATGCCCAGTCAATTCATCAGAGAGTTGCAAAATGCAAAGCTACTCTGGGAAAACTTGAAGAGTGCTACATTCTGGGATTTTGACATTAGAGCAAGACCCAGGGTGAAAAATCCGTCTCATATCTCTTTTCATGGTAAAAGACAGACATATTGTTTTTGCACACAGATGAATTTCACTTATCAATAAAAGGAATAAGTTATCAATGTTTAATACAGTATGGAGAAACTGCAACATGATTCTGATGGCTTACAAACTGTATTCTTTAGAAAGGAGATGCTGGGCTTGGAGGCTCAGTGGCTCAGCCTCTAATTCCAGCACTTTGGGAGGCTGAGGTGAGAGAATTGTTGAATCCTTGGTTTCAAGATCAGCCCGGGCAACTTGGCGTGACCTGTCTCTACAATAAATAAAAAATTAGCCAGTTGTGGTAGCACATGCCTGTAGTTCTGACTACTTGGAAGGCTGAGGCAGAAGGATCACTGGAGCCCAGCATGTTCACACTGGGGTGGCTGTGAGCTTGCCACTGCACTACAGCATGGACGATGGAGTAAGACTCCAACTCAAAAAATAAAAATTAAAAAAGGAAATATTTTCTGTATATATGATTTTGCCACAATTTAATTATAATAATAAAACCTGATAAATTGTTAGCTTTATTTTCCTCAAAAAAACAATTATAAATATTTTTAAATGACTATCAAAATTTTACTTATAAGTCAATTTCATTTCAGAAATAAGCATAAGCATACAGTGGATGAGCTTAGATTTTCTTCTGAATATTCATAAACTACTGGGGTAAAACTTCTTGAAAAAGTTTCAAAAATGCTGTAATTGTATGGAAGATGAACAAATAAAAAAGTATAAGCATACAAAAGTAAATACTATATAGATATGATTGTATAAATGGGATCACTGAGATAGGCAGTTTGAAATTTAAAAACCTTAGGTTATTATTCTAACAAATATTAAATACAAATTGTTGTTTAGCCCAAGTTTCTAAAAACATTGAAATCTTTTCCCATTGTTCACTTGGATTCTGAACTAGGGCATGAATGTCAGATTTTTGACCTCTCTATAGATTTAAATATTAAAATGATATTGTAATTATAATCAAAACGATGCAAACTGAAGTTACTTGAAAAACACAATGCAAATAACCAATAACAACAGTTCACCTTCATTTTTGACTGCAGTGCACCCAACTCAATCAGTAAAAGGTAAAAGGTAAAAAGTTTCCATTCCTTGGAAACCCATATGTAAAGGAGTTAAAAATTTCTGGAGTGTATGGCCCCAAGAAAAAAAGGCAAACATATAATTCTACAAAAACTAGGCGTATAATTATTTGTGAAGAAAATAAATTCAAAATGTAACTCAAACCATTCCACATTGCAAGACTCAGGTTTGTACAAATAAAAGCTCTCTAGAAAGAAACCTCCGAACTCTATGACACTTTCACTTTCAACCTCACAGTAGAGAGCACAGCGTGTGCTCCCGGGAAGGCTGCATGGTCTTAGGGTAGCCTCTGTCTGACGGGGAACATACCTTACAATTCCCAGCAGAAAATTGAATGACTTTCACAGGGCCACAAATCCTTCCATTTTGGTGCTGTCAAGTTACTATCTTCAGGTCTCCATTCTGTCAAGCTTTCTGCTGTTTGTCCCAAGCGAACCGTGATGTGCATAGGTATGTCCTGAGGTCCTGGGTGCCAGGAGGACCAAGTTCCCATCAAAGACGCCAAGAAAACCTGTCATGTAAGTCGCAGTGTGACACAACCCTATAGAAAAGAAGGTCCCACTCCTGTTCAGTGTTTCCTTACATTGGTAGATGAATGTCAAGGAGATTTCAGCAGGAGAAGCCAGGGAATCAGCCTTCGTCCACACATGACCCGGTACTCTTAGGATGCCCTGGGGCACCAGGAAAAGATGTGGGAGCAGCTGGGGGTAGGGAATAAATGTGGGTGCGGGTGGGGCTAAGGCTGGGAATTGGGCGTGGCCACAATTAGGAAGTGGAAAGAGGGTGAAGGGAAGGGGGACGTTAGATATAG
>NW_007128030.1:0-6947 GCF_000164805.1 Carlito syrichta
CATTCTTGTTGCTATCTGTAATGCTTGATGTAAATATTCCAGAAGAAGAAGAATACATTAATAATTAATGCCCCTTTCCACCATTCCACATGCTTTTGCCTTCAATTCTGTTAAATTAGATATGCCATACACACTTTGTCAAATACATTGGCAAAATTTGACCTGCTCATTTCCCCCCTTGGGCAACTCTACTTTTAAATATTTTAGGACACTCACAACAGGTCCATAAAACATATATCTGATATATTTGCATCAGGAAGGAAGGCCATGAATTTGATTCATATTGGCTTTATCCCTTCACTTACCATCCTTTGACTGCTATAAGCCACCATGCTACTTGGCATCAGTTTATACAATTAAACATAGTGTTTGCTTTCCAGGACCCTCAGTGGCAAGGATGTTGTATCAACGTTGTGTGAGAATGGCTGTAATCATAAATACAAGTGAAGGTAGCTGTGGAGACAGAGTGAAGTCACAAAACTCAGTCTGACAGAGAGAGGGGCAGCTCCTCAGAGGAAGTGGGCAAGCATGACACTTGAATGTTGAGCAGGAGTCAGTCAGGTGGAGGGTGAGGAAGGCTCACAATCTAATGACTCTTGCACAACTTAAATGGGCAAGCATGACACTTGAATGTTGAGCAGGAGTCAGTCAGGTGGAGGGTGAGGAAGGCTCACAATCTAATGACTCTTGCACAACTTAAGAACATATGGGGGCATAGCAGCATGTGGGAATACAGTTAACTCTATATACTGTGAGTACACTGTGATAGGGAGTCAGAGAGGAAGCTAGAAATCAGACAGGGGGTAGAAAACAGAGGCCCTTCTGGAGCTCACCAAGGAGGCTAGAGTTACTATCAAGACTATGGGGAGCTGGTCAAGAGAGTTAGACATCAAATATACTGAAAGCACTAAGGATATTAAGAGGAACAGGATTGGTCAGATTTCATCTTCTGATGTGTTGTTATAATAATCAAGGAAGGTTTCCCATCAGGATTTACAGACTTTTAAAATGGATACAAAACCTTTCTGATGGAGGGGTATAAGGAAAAACTGTGGCACAAAACTTTTGGATTCTTTGACTTGTTTCTAAAATGAATTTTAGAGTGGCCAGCAAAGGTTTAAAACCAAGTTTATTAGCAAGAGAAGTAGGAAGAAGAAAGATTAATGGCAGAAAGACCTGCCATGGGCAAGGTTTTCAAATAAGAAAAACCACACTTTTGTACTCAACTGCAAACTATATAGAGCTACCTATTATTGATATGCTAATGGATGGAGTCCAGGTAACCATAGCTCTAGAGAGAGTGACACCTCTGGGCTCCTAATGGGAAGAGACAAGGGAGAGGTCTTTTCCTGACTACATAGTTTCCCACAGAATACCTGTCTGACATTTCCAAACCACAAGCTCCTTAGCTAAAAGTTGGTCTTATTATTATTTCCATGGCTTTGGTCAGTTAAGGGATGGTCTTTGGCCTTTCACCTTCAACGGGGAAACTGAAAGTTTCTTAGTGGTTATTATACTAAACCAAGAATTGACAGGTTGGACTGTCCTAGTCTTGCATCTGATGGAGTTTTCTTTTGATTTGTCAAGAGTGTGAGGTAGGCTGCTGCTTGGCCTGCAGTAAAATGTGGTTTTAAAAATGTCTGAACACTTCCTAAAACCTAACTATTGGAAATTTGTCTATGTCAAGCCTGTCATAGCTACACTGCCTCATATGTATATAACTTATTCTTAGAGTTATAATCATTTGAAGTTCTCCAAGGTCATCTCAGAGGAAAAGAAATGCACAAGGAGCTGCTGTATTGAAATCATCACCCAGATTTATCAGTTTAGAATGACAATGTGTCATACATGGATGAGCTAAGATGAAACTGACATCATTGGAAAACATTTACATACTCTCAAAAGTGTCATGATAAAAAATGTCTGAAGAAAATCACTGGGATTTTCCATTGTAAGTTTTCCAAGGATCATCTAAGCATTCTAGGTAGTTCAGAGTTCCACTTCCCACTTAACTACTGTATCAAAATGACTCTGTTTCATGATGTAATTAACCAGGAATGAATGAATTTGACACACAAAAAGCTGCTTTGTCTTTATTCTTTGCTGCTACCATTTAGTGTAGCTTTTTCTCTTTAGCTTGAATCTGAATTGTTTTCTATTGCTGCCCATACCCCTTCTCAATCACACCACACACACACACACACACACATACACACACACTCCTGCTATTTTTCAATTCGGACTAACCTTTGGATCTGCAATTTGAAGTAAGATGTCATTAAAAGCATTAGTAAGAGGATGTCAAGCTCCTGCTTAATGAAAATTAAGCATACTAATTTATCTCTCTCCCCCCTCCCTCTTTCTCTCACACACACACAGCAGTTTTATACACAGTATTTTCTCTCATAGCAAGGTTATGTTATGATGAATTCCTTTTTATGGAAAAATAAGTACATCGAGGTAATTACACCTATTATTCAACTGCAGCAGAAAGAAAATAGAAGTGACTTTAGAAGAAATTTGGATAATGGTTTTAATAAACTGAAATAATCAGCTTTTCTGCATTTCTAAAAGGAAGAGTTCTGTAACCTAATTTCTATGGGAAATAGCTTGCATCTTAGTTCCTGGCTGCCAGTGAGATTTTGGCATCCAAACTTTACTCCTTGAACAGTCAAAGACCAGGCCCTGTACAATAACAGAGATCTGTGAAGGGGATGCTATGGAATTTGAGGATAATACATGTTATATGAGAAAGTTATGGTTTATCCTATGGGTTATCCAATTCACCTCTGCAAGCCTTGCTTCTATTATTTGTAAAAAGAGGTGGCATTGCCCTGCCTACCTAAACTGTTTTTATTGACATTTCTGACACCAAATTTGTGGGATTTTTTTTCCCCACAACAATCAATTTTCCAACTTTCTAGATAACAACTGGGTATCCTACAATTCAATTTAATTTTGACACTAATTACCTTGAAGGGATTAATCTCACAGAGCTATACCAACTTCAGTTGCCACTCTCAAGTTACAGGTTGTTACCTGTATTTATGAACAATTGATTGTAAATTGAGGGTTTTCATGAACCCCCTCTTCATATTTGATCATTTTCTAGAATAACTCAATGGATTCATGGAAACAATTTTCCTACTATTGTCAGTTTATTAGAAAGAATTCCACTCAGGAACAGCCAAATTTAAGAGAGACATGGGTCAACGTGTGGGTCTTTCAAGTCTACCACTCTCCCAGCACCTTAATGTGTTCATCAACCTGAATGTGTCCACCGTTTCTAAATCTTATTGTTTCAAAGTTTTTCTAGAGTTCAACCTTCAGTTTCCAGACCCTCCCTAGAGGTTGGGGGTAGCACCCAAAATTTTCAGCTCTTTAATCATTTGATCTTTCTTTTCACCAGCCTGATCACAAAATTATCTAGGAGCCCCATCTTAAGTCATTTTGTTAGTATAAATTTATATGTGGCCAAGCAGGGATCTTTATGAATATTAGAAGACAATCTCATTGCTCAGGAAATGGCAAGAGTTGTAAGAACTCTGTGCCAGGAACCAGAAACAAAGACAAAATATATTTTTGAATTATACCACACTGCTATACTGGATGAAACAGGCACTTTATTGAAGAGAGTTTTATCAATTCTAAAGTGACACATGATGTATGTATTTTGATTATTTCAATAATATGCTGCACTAGAAAATTTTCTGAATGTAATGAGCAAAAAAGATTTGATTTTAGTGGTTTCAGTTTTTCTGATCTGACATTTATTTCCCCTTCTGTCTCATCATCATTTGGAAGAGAACTCTGCAAAATATTACCCCTGACATTTGAACCTATTAGTGTAAAAGGGAGTTATAGTTGCCAAATTAATACCTGGCAAATAATTATCAATGAGCTCTCCCAACAATGGCCTGATAAGGACCAGAAATCTTCATGACTTTAATACTAGGGATTGATTATTTAATTATAGCAGGTTTGGTTATGAAGATATGAAAAATGTCTACAGTTCTGCCCCTGAGCCATCATGCCTCACATTTCAGTGTGATGGGAAAAATATAGCTAAGCCTTCAAATATTTTCTTCAAATGTTCAGTTGTTTGGAAACATTTGGGCAATTTTTATTGATGGGATTTTTGCTTGTTTGTTCTGTTTTTTTGATTTTCACAGCCTTTTTTAGTTCCTACACAAAATCTATGACATTATGGAAACCCAGAATTAGGTCGTTTCTTTCTGACTCATTACAAAGTTCCTAACAAATTTGTCTTTTTTGTTTGTGTGTGTGTTGTGTTTGCTTTTTGTTTCTGTTTGTTTGTTTTAAGAATCAGAAATCTTGATTGTTTTGTTTAAATCATAATACCCTTCTAAGGATTATGACAGCTTGACAGTGCGTCATACAATAGGGTGATTCTGATTAAAATCTCATCCATTTTAGCCTTAGATTTAGGAGAAATTTTATTTTTTATTCTGGAATTACTTTTTAATTTTTTTCCATTTTTATCAGATTGTCCATGATCTTAATTATAACTGTTGTGAAACAGGCACAGTTTACATTAGCCTATCATTTCCCACTGATTGAATTTTTCTTGTGCTTTCCTCTTGTACTTGAGATGACCCATGGACCTGGGATAATCACAACAGCCAGATACCACCTTCTCAGCTTCTGACATTCCTGAACACCCAGATATTCATTCCTAATACATTTCTCCCCATTAGCCATGCTCATTTTCCTTATATCTTGGTCTCTTAACAGAGAAAATTATATTTTTTTCATAAATTTGGTTCCACATCAACCTTCCATGGATAATTAGCGGTATACACTGGAGATCTGTTTGACCTTTTCTGGCTCTAGACTTCTCTGCTTGATAAAACCCTTAATTCTAACTGCTCTATCTGTGAATGAACGTCTCTGTTTGACAAAAACCCTTAATTCTAGCTCCTCTACCATGAAACAGAGTCTATGCCCTGCTGTGGCAAGGTGTGGAGGAAAAAGACATGGATTCAAAGTCTGGAAATATAAATTCTGGCCCTGCTACTTCTACCAACCAGCTCTGGGACTAAGAATAAATCATGTATCCAGCTTCAGTCAATTATATTAGAAACAAAAGGTAGATTAAAAGGTCCTTCAAACTCTTGCCTTATAGATGCTATGCCTAGAAAAATTCTGTGTTCCAGAAGAGTGTCCTCTAAGAGCCCTGCTGACATTACTGGTCTTTGTCTTTACTTGTCACATCAGGATTGTCTCAGTCAGGAAGTCACAAAGTTAAGGGACTGAGCATTAACCTTCTGACCTAGCTTAGCCTCAAACGTCCCCAATTTCCACAGTCTGATAACTGTTTAGATCAAGAGGAAGTATTCTATAATTCACAGCACTGTGAATACTAGCCTGGATCAGATTCTGTAAAAAAATATTATATCCAATTATGATCGAGTCACTGAGGGAAATTCTAAATAGACCCAGGACAGTACATTTGTTTCAAATGCAAAATAAGTGAAAATATCTTCTTCTATGAAGAACTAAATTCTAAATTTTAAAGTAGAGAAAGACCGTTTTTCAAAATGATAGGCTTTTTGGATAAAGATGCAACATTTGACAATAAAAGGGCACCATTTGTTAATAATAAAAACATACTGTGAATTTGGGAAAATGTATGTTTAAGAAGTTTTTGGTTAACAACTGTTAGGCATATTTCTGAAATTTGTGTTTTTAAAAATTTTCTAGTTTGAGTTTTTAAATCTTTCCCTGAATTTCTCACCCCTTGTCTCCAGTTCTCCTCTTCATTGAAGTATGGAGTAAATCTAGATTATCCAGGTATAAAATATTGACAAACTAAATATTATTGAGCCTCCTTTGTTCAAAAAAATTATTTCTGAAAAGAATCATGTAGCAGAAAGTCTAAGAGTCTTTATATCTTGCATGTTGATACATCTGGGTAAATAAATGATGTTACTACAGAGTTCACCTATAAACATGAAATTTATAGATGTAAAGTGCTGCTCTCATCATCAGCAATAGAGGCATTTTTCACTTAAAAACAAACATTCAAAGATCATTTCAAACACAGACTTAATCAAGCTTTAATCTATAACTGTATTTGAAGCATAAGTAGCTTGTCCCCCTGCCCCATGAGATATTTGCCACCACCTGGGGATATATTTGACTGGTGACCCCAATAACTTCACCACAACCTTTATCTGAATTTTATAGCCTGCTGAAATATCTTCTTTGTCACAAATGATTTTAAGGTAAAAAAAACTTTTTAAAGAAGAAGGCACAAAGCTCATGGTTAGTCACAAGACAACTGACGTGTTTACAGAATAAAAATTATGCTACTGCCATGCATGTATACTGGCATTAGCCAATTAGATTTAGGCACACCTCACTGTATTGCACTCAACTTTATTGTACTTTGCAAATACTGCATTTTTTACAAGTTGAAGGTTTTGGGCAATTCTGGGCCAAGTAATTCTATATGCACCATTTCTATACCAGCATGTGCACACTTCATGGTTTTGTGTCACATTTTGGTGATTCTGTCAGTATTTCAAATTTTTAGTATTATTATATATTTTATGGTGATGTAGGATTAGTGATCCTTAATGTTACAACTGTAATTGTTTTGAGGAACCATGAACCATGCCCTTTAAGACAGCAAACTTAATAAATGTTGTGTAGCCGGGCTTGGTGGCTCAGCTTGTAATCCCGCACCTTTGGGAGGCTGAGGTGAGTGGATTGACTGAGCCCGTGGGTTCGAGACCCACCTGGGCAGGCAAGACCTCATCTACAATAAATCAAAAAATTAGCTGGGCGTGGTAGTGCACACCTGTAGTTCCAGCTACTTGGAAGGCTGAGGCAGAAGGATCGCCGGAGCCCAGCAGGTTGAGGCTGCGGTGGCCGGGAGCGGCCACTGCACCCCAGTCTGGGCAACAGAGTGAGACTCCAAC
>NW_007128031.1:0-700 GCF_000164805.1 Carlito syrichta
ACAAAATATATTTTTGAATTATACCACACTGCTATACCGGATGATAGAGATTAAACAGGCACTTTATTGAAGAGAGTTTTATCAATTCTAAAGTGACACATGATGTATGTATTTTGATTATTTCAATAATATGCTGCACTAGAAAATTTTCTGAATGTAATGAGCAAAAAAGATTTGATTTTAGTGGTTTCAGTTTTTCTGATCTGACATTTATTTCCCCTTCTGTCTCATCATCATTTGGAAGAGAACTCTGCAAAATATTACCCCTGACATTTGAACCTATTAGTGTAAAGGGAGTTATAGTTGCCAAATTAATACCTGGCAAATAATTATCAATGAGCTCTCCCAACAATGGCCTGATAAGGACCAGAAATCTTCATGACTTTAATACTAGGGATTGATTATTTAATTATAGCAGGTTTGGTTATGAAGATATGAAAAATGTCTACAGTTCTGCCCCTGAGCCATCATGCCTCACATTTCAGTGTGATGGGAAAAATATAGCTAAGCCTTCAAACATTTTCTTCAAATGTTCAGTTGTTTGGAAACATTTGGGCAATTTTTATTGATGGGATTTTTGCTTGTTTGTTCTGTTTTTTTGATTTTCACAGCCTTTTTTAGTTCCTACACAAATCTATGACATTATGGAAACCCAGAATTACGTCGTTTCTTTCTGACTCACTACAAAGTTCCTAACAAA
>NW_007128032.1:0-612 GCF_000164805.1 Carlito syrichta
CTCAACTTTATTGTACTTTGCAAATACTGCATTTTTTACAAGTTGAAGGTTTTGGGCAATTCTGTGCCAAGTAATTCTATCTGCACCATTTCTCTACCAGCATGTGCACACTTCATAGTTTTGTGTCACATTTTGGTGATTCTGTCAGTATTTCAAATTTTTCAGTATTATTATATATTTTATGGTGATGTAGGATTAGTGATCCTTAATGTTACAACTGTAATTGTTTTGAGGAACCATGAACCATGCCCTTTAAGACAGCAAACTTAATAAATGTTGTGTAGCCGGGCTCAGTGGCTCAGCCTGTAATCCCGCACCTTTGGGAGGCTGAGGTGAGTGGATTGCCTGAGCCCGTGGGTTCGAGACCCACCTGGGCAGGCAAGACCTCATCTACAATAAATCAAAAAATTAGCTGGGCGTGGTAGTGCACACCTGTAGTTCCAGCTACTTGGAAGGCTGAGGCAGAAGGCTCGCTGGAGCCCAGCAGGTTGAGGCTGCGGTGGCCGGGAGCAGCCACTGCACTGCAGTCTGGGCAACAGAGTGAGACTCCAACTCAAAAATAAATAAATAAATAAATAAATAAATAAATGTTGTGTGTGTTCTAACTGCCCA
>NW_007128033.1:0-3966 GCF_000164805.1 Carlito syrichta
ATATTTTTGAATTATACCACACTGCTATACCGGATGATAGAGATTAAACAGGCACTTTATTGAAGAGAGTTTTATCAATTCTAAAGTGACACATGATGTATGTATTTTGATTATTTCAATAATATGCTGCACTAGAAAATTTTCTGAATGTAATGAGCAAAAAAGATTTGATTTTAGTGGTTTCAGTTTTTCTGATCTGACATTTATTTCCCCTTCTGTCTCATCATCATTTGGAAGAGAACTCTGCAAAATATTACCCCTGACATTTGAACCTATTAGTGTAAAGGGAGTTATAGTTGCCAAATTAATACCTGGCAAATAATTATCAATGAGCTCTCCCAACAATGGCCTGATAAGGACCAGAAATCTTCATGACTTTAATACTAGGGATTGATTATTTAATTATAGCAGGTTTGGTTATGAAGATATGAAAAATGTCTACAGTTCTGCCCCTGAGCCATCATGCCTCACATTTCAGTGTGATGGGAAAAATATAGCTAAGCCTTCAAACATTTTCTTCAAATGTTCAGTTGTTTGGAAACATTTGGGCAATTTTTATTGATGGGATTTTTGCTTGTTTGTTCTGTTTTTTTGATTTTCACAGCCTTTTTTAGTTCCTACACAAAATCTATGACATTATGGAAACCCAGAATTAGGTCGTTTCTTTCTGACTCATTACAAAGTTCCTAACAAATTTGTCTTTTTTGTTTGTGTGTGTGTTGTGTTTGCTTTTTGTTTCTGTTTGTTTGTTTTAAGAATCAGAAATCTTGATTGTTTTGTTTAAATCATAATACCCTTCTAAGGATTATGACAGCTTGACAGTGCGTCATACAATAGGGTGATTCTGATTAAAATCTCATCCATTTTAGCCTTAGATTTAGGAGAAATTTTATTTTTTATTCTGGAATTACTTTTTAATTTTTTTCCATTTTTATCAGATTGTCCATGATCTTAATTATAACTGTTTTGAAACAGGCACAGTTTGCATTAGCCTATCATTTCCCACTGATTGAATTTTTCTTGTGCTTTCCTCTTGTACTTGAGATGACCCATGGACCTGGGATAATCACAACAGCCAGATACCACCTTCTCAGCTTCTGACATTCCTGAACACCCAGATATTCATTCCTAATACATTTCTCCCCATTAGCCATGCTCATTTTCCTTATATCTTGGTCTCTTAACAGAGAAAATTATATTTTTTTCATAAATTTGGTTCCACATCAACCTTCCATGGATAATTAGCGGTATACACTGGAGATCTGTTTGACCTTTTCTGGCTCTAGACTTCTCTGCTTGATAAAACCCTTAATTCTAACTGCTCTATCTGTGAATGAACGTCTCTGTTTGACAAAAACCCTTAATTCTAGCTCCTCTACCATGAAACAGAGTCTATGCCCTGCTGTTGCAAGGTGTGGAGGAAAAACACATGGATTCAAAGTCTGGAAATATAAATTCTGGCCCTGCTACTTCTACCTACCAGCTCTGGGACTAAGAATAAATCATGTATCCAGCTTCAGTCAATTATATTAGAAACAAAAGGTAGATTAAAAGGTCCTTCAAACTCTTGCCTTATAGATGCTATGCCTAGAAAAATTCTGTGTTCCAGAAGAGTGTCCTCTAAGAGCCCTGCTGACATTACTGGTCTTTGTCTTTACTTGTCACATCAGGATTGTCTCAGTCAGGAAGTCACAAAGTTAAGGGACTGAGCATTAACCTTCTGACCTAGCTTAGCCTCAAACGTCCCCAATTTCCACAGTCTGATAACTGTTTAGATCAAGAGGAAGTATTCTATAATTCACAGCACTGTGAATACTAGCCTGGATCAGATTCTGTAAAAAAATATTATATCCAATTATGATCGAGTCACTGAGGGAAATTCTAAATAGACCCAGGACAGTACATTTGTTTCAAATGCAAAATAAGTGAAAATATCTTCTTCTATGAAGAACTAAATTCTAAATTTTAAAGTAGAGAAAGACCGTTTTTCAAAATGATAGGCTTTTTGGATAAAGATGCAACATTTGACAATAAAAGGGCACCATTTGTTAATAATAAAAACATACTGTGAATTTGGGAAAATGTATGTTTAAGAAGTTTTTGGTTAACAACTGTTAGGCATATTTCTGAAATTTGTGTTTTTAAAAATTTTCTAGTTTGAGTTTTTAAATCTTTCCCTGAATTTCTCACCCCTTGTCTCCAGTTCTCCTCTTCATTGAAGTATGGAGTAAATCTAGATTATCCAGGTATAAAATATTGACAAACTAAATATTATTGAGCCTCCTTTGTTCAAAAATTATTTCTAAAAAGAATCATGTAGCAGAAAGTCTAAGAGTCTTTATATCTTGCATGTTGATACATCTGGGTAAATAAATGATGTTACTACAGAGTTCACCTATAAACATGAAATTTATAGATGTAAAGTGCTGCTCTCATCATCAGCGATAGAGGCATTTTTCACTTAAAAACAAACATTCAAAGATCATTTCAAACACAGACTTAATCAAGCTTTAATCTATAACTGTATTTGAAGCATAAGTAGCTTGTCCCCCTGCCCCATGAGATATTTGCCACCACCTGGGGATATATTTGACTGGTGACCCCAATAACTTCACCACAACCTTTATCTGAATTTTATAGCCTGCTGAAATATCTTCTTTGTCACAAATGATTTTAAGGTAAAAAAAAAACTTCTTAAAGAAGAAGGCACAAAGCTCATGGTTAGTCACAAGATAACTGACGTGTTTACAGAATAAAAATTCTGCTACTGCCATACATGTATACTGGCATTAGCCAATTAGATTTAGGCACACCTCACTGTATTGCACTCAACTTTATTGTACTTTGCAAATACTGCATTTTTTACAAGTTGAAGGTTTTGGGCAATTCTGTGCCAAGTAATTCTATCTGTACCATTTCTCTACCAGCATGTGCACACTTCATGGTTTTGTGTCACATTTTGGTGATTCTGTCAGTATTTCAAATTTTTAGTATTATTATATATTTTATGGTGATGTAGGATTAGTGATCCTTAATGTTACAACTGTAATTGTTTTGAGGAACCATGAACCATGCCCTTTAAGACAGCAAACTTAATAAATGTTGTGTAGCCGGGCTCAGTGGCTCAGCCTGTAATCCCGCACCTTTGGGAGGCTGAGGTGAGTGGATTGCTGAGCCCGTGGGTTCGAGACCCACCTGGGCAGGCAAGACCTCATCTACAATAACTCAAAAAATTAGCTGGGCGTGGTAGTGCACACCTGTAGTTCCAGCTACTTGGAAGGCTGAGGCAGAAGGCTCGCTGGAGCCCAGCAGGTTGAGGCTGCGGTGGCCGGGAGCAGCCACTGCACTGCAGTCTGGGCAACAGAGTGAGACTCCAACTCAAAAATAAATAAATAAATAAATAAATAAATAAATGTTGTGTGTGTTCTAACTGCCCACTGCCTATTTCCCCACTTTTCACTCTTTCCTTAGCCTTCCTTAATTAGGCTAATTTACAATGACTTTTAATTTTTCAAATGCATGGAAGAGTTGTACATCTCACACTTTAAATCAAAAATTAGAAATGACTAAGTTTAGTGTGGAATGCATATAAGGTAGACTGAAAGCTAGGCCTTTTATGCTAAATAGCAAGGTTGTAAAAACAAAGAAAAAGTTCTTGAGAAAATGAAAATTGTTCATACAGTGAACAAGTAAGTGAGGAGAAAGCAAAACAACCTTATTGCTGATATTGGAGAAAGCTGGATAGAGAATAAATCAGTTACAACATTCCATTTAGTCAAAGCTTCATCAAGAGCAAGTCCTCAATTATTTTCTATTCTATGAAGTCTGAGAGAGGTAATCAAACTTCATATAAAAGTTTGAAGCTAGCCGTGGTTCATTCATGAGGTTTAAGGGAAAAATTCATCTCCATAACATTTTAGTACAAAGTGGAGCAGCAAGTGCTCACATAGAAGCTGAATCAAATTA
>NW_007128034.1:0-5773 GCF_000164805.1 Carlito syrichta
GGGAAAGCAGTATGGAGATTCTCAAAGAATTAAATATAGATAGAGTGATACAGCATTTCCACTACTACGTATCTAATCAAAGGAACAAAGTTTGTTATATAAAAAGGACACTTGCATATTCATTGCAACACAATTCACAATTGCAAAGGCATGGAGTCAACCTAAATGCCCATGAGCTGATCAGTGGATAATGAAAATGTGCCATACATACACTACAGGATATTATCCAGCTATCAAAAAGGATGAAATAATGTTTTTTGCAGCAACTTGGATGAAGCTGGAGAACATCATCCTAAGTGAACTAATATGGGAACAGAAAAACAAACACCACATGTTCTCACTTATGAGTAGGAGCTAAACTAAGGATCTGCAAAGGCATAGAGAATGATATAATGGACACCAGAGACTCAGAAGCAAGAGGGGAAAGCAGTGGAGGGATGAAAAAGCACATATTGGGTACTATGTGCTCAAGCAGGAATGGTGGGTACATTAAAAGCCCAGTCTTCTTTGCCATTATACAATGCGATCATGTAGCCCAAAACTATTTGTACCCCCTAAAGCTATTGAAATAAAGAAAAGAACTTAAGATACTACTAATAAAATGAGTATGTAGAGATGATAAGGACTCTCAAAAATCACTGCTGAATGAGAAAAAACAAGGGGCTGTGATGAGAGTGTGTTTCAAAATATTTTAAAGATCGCACCAAAATATTCTGGTCATATTTCGGGAATGAAGAGAGTGAAAGAATCTGCTATACTTTACTATGAGATTATGGTCCATGAAATTCCCAAGAAATTTTTGAGAAAGGAGAGTAATAAAAAGCAACCTTTCAGTCTGCTATTTCAGTCTTGAAATTTTGTAAAACTATCAAACGGAATAGTTCCAGTGCCCTAAAAATCCAATTTGTTTAGCTATTTATTCTCCTACCACTGCTACCTAAATCCCAAACACTCACTGATTTTTTTTCTATCTCCACAGTTCTACTCCTTTCAGAATGTATAGTTGGAATCATATGATATGTAGCCTTTCAACTGACTTCTTTCTCTGACTAACATGCATTTAAGTTTCCTATATTTTTGCATGGTTTGATAGCTCATTTTTTGGTAGCATGTTCCACAAATGCGTTACAGTTTCTTCATCCATTCACGTATTGAAGGGTATCTTGATCGAATACTAATTATGCTGTTATGAATGTTCATGAGCAAGCTTTTTCATTGGCATAAATTTTCAATTAATTAGGATACATTCCAAGGATTGTGATTTTTGTATTATATTTAAGACTATCTTTAGGTTTGTGAGACTCTGTCAAACTGACTTCCAATACGGCTGTACAGTTTCGCATTCTCACCATCAATTGGTATCATTAATGCTGATGGATTTTAGTAATTCTAATTGGTTTATAGTGGTATCTCATTGTTGTTTCAATTTGCAATTCCTTTAGGTCATATGATGAACATCTTTTCATATTTTTCTTATCTGCACATTTTTACTGAGATAACTCTTTAGCTCTTTAAAAATATAGACTTTAAAGAAAGGTTTGAGTTTTAAAAGTTCTTTATTTTCACTACCAGTCCATTATCAGATACTTCTTTTCAGTCTGTTTTTTTTCTAGTTTGTGGCTTGCCTTTTTATTCTTAGCAGATTCTTTCCAGAGCAGAAGTTTTTAATTATAATGTAGTCCAGTTTACCAATTTTTTTCTTTTATAACTCATATTTTTGGTGATGTATCTAGAAACTTATTGCTGAACCCCAAATTGTGTAGATTTCTCCTGTGCTATCTTCTAGATATTTTATAGTTTTACATTTTGCTGTTTGGTCTATCATCAACTTTGAGTTTGTTTTTTTGTTAAAGGTGTAAAGTCTAGGTCTTTCTTTACTTCTCACCTCCCAGTCTTTCCTCTCTTCTCTCCTGACCTTCCCTTCACCTTCTTTCTTCTCCTTTACATCCACCATTTGTGGAATAAAAAGACTATCTTATCGCAACTGAATTGCCTTATCTATTTGGCTATATTTTTCTGGGTCAATTTCTGGGCTCTCTATGCAGCTCCATAGACACATTTGCCCCTTTTTTTCCACCAGTACCACACTGTCCCAATTACCGTCACTTATTAGTAAGACTTCAAATTGAATCATGTGAGTTTTCCAACTTTTTCTTCTTCTTCAGTATTGAATTGGTTATTCTATATCTTTTACATTTATATGTACACTTTATAATAAATTTGATGATTCACAAAATAACTTGATGAGATTTTATTAGAATTAGGTTAAATCTATTAATCAATTGGGAAGAATTTATATCTTAACAATAGTTAATCTCTTAATGAACATAAAATTTCTTTTATTTAAATATCCTCTAATTTTTAAAATCTTTTTTATTTGGTTTTTCTCATATAGATTGTGTATGTATGTATTTTGATAGATTTATATCTAAGCATTTTAATTTTTCCTGTAATATAAATAATATTGTGTTTCTAATTTCAAATTCCAGTTTTTCATAGCTGTTATATTGCAAAATAATTAACTTTGCACTTTAACCCTGTATCCTACAACCTTCCTATAAACACTTATTGGTTCCAGAGGAGGTTGTTTTGCCATTTAAAATTATTTTCTTTTCTAACCTCTCTCTCTTTTAATTTTTTTTTATTTTAAAGATGTGGGGAGCAATTGAGGGTTATGTCTACAAATGTTCATTATGCAGGTATCCTTGTTGATGAAGTGTGCCTCCCCTCATGTGGCAGATTCCCACTGAAATTACAGGCATGTGCTACCACGTACCGGAATTACAGGCATGTGCTACCACGCCTGGCTGATTTTTTGATTTATTGTAGAGATGAGGTCTCGCTGCCCAGGTGGGTCTCGAACCCGTGGGCTCAGGCAATCCACTCACCTCAGCCTCCCAAAGGCGCGGGATTACAGGCTGAGCCACTGAGTCCGCCAATATTTTCCTTCTTTATGACTGCATAATATTCCATTGTGTATATGTACCACATGATGTTAATCCAGTCCTCTTTTGATGGGCAGCACATTGGTTTCATGTTCTTGCTACAGTGAACAATGCTGTGATAAACATATGTGCGCAGGTAACTTTTTCATAGAGTGATTTGAGTTCTTCTGGGTATATTCACTGTAAGGGGATTGTGGGACTGCAAAGAAGGTCAAATTTTAGAACTTTTATGAATAGCCATACTGTTTTCCACAGAGGCTGTACTAGTTTAGGTATTCAAACATGCTGAAAAAAAAATCCCCATTACAAAGTGGGCAAAAGATATGAATAGACACTTCTCAAAAGAAGAGATACAAGCAGACAACACATATATGAAAAAATGCTCAGCCTCACTTGTCATCAAAGAAATGCAAATTAAAACTACACTGAGATACCACCTAATTTCAGTCAGGATAGCCATCATCAATAACTCTAAAAACAACAGATGCTGAAGAGGGTGTGGGGGAAAGGGAACACTTCTATACTGTTGAGGTGAGTGTAATCTAATACAACCTCTGTGGAAAACAGTGTGGTGATTCCTAAAAGATCTAAAAATCAGTCTTCAGTATTGCCTCACAATCCCCCTACTGGGAATATACCTGGAGTAACTCAAATTCTTCTATGAAAAAGATACCAGCACATGCATATTTATTGCAGTATTATTCACAATAGTAGAAACATGGAAACAACCGTGCTGTCCATCGAAAGAGGACTGGATATAATAAATGAGGTACATATACACAATGTAATTTTATGCAGCGATAATGAAGGACAAAATTATGAACTTCACAGCAACTTGGCTGGACTTAGAGTCTATTAACACTGAGTGATCTATCACAGAAACAAAGAACTGAGTACTACATGTTTTCACTCAAAAGCGGACCTTGAGCAATTATCATAATACTGGAAGAAAGGGAATGGCAATAGTTGGGAACTGCCAGGGCAGTCAGGTAGGATTGGCAGTAGTGGGAAACTGCCAGGGGTGGGGGGCACACTTCATCAACAAGGGAACCTGCATAATGAACATTTGTATACCTAATCCTGAATTGTACCCGACATCTTCAAAATAAAAATTTCAAAAAATAAAAATTTTTAAAAAACTGAAAAGAAAAAAAATAAAGGCATATTCAATAGTGACAAATTCCTTCATATTTTGTTTATCTAAGAAAGTTTTAATTTTTCTTTCACTTTCAATGAATAATTTTTGTGGATAAAATTTTTTAGTTTGGTGTTTTTTTAATTTGGTACTTTAAATGTTGTGCTTATATTTTTGTAGATCTCATGGTTTCAGATGAGTGGTCTAATTTAATCCTCATTCTTTTATGTAAATACATTTTGTTTTTTCTCTATCATTTCTTATAATATGATTTTCTCTTTGTCTTTAGATTTCTGTACTTTAAATATAATACAATTAGTTGAAGATTTATTTGGTTTTATTCTGCTATGTGTTCTCTGAATTCCCTGGGTCTGTGGCTTGGTGTCTGCCAAAAAATTTAGAAAATTCTGAGATATTATTACCTCAAAATATTTATTATTCTTTCTCCTTTTTTTTCTAGTATGCCTATATTCTATATTATGTCATTTTGTAATTTTCCCCACAGTTCTAGAACATTCTGCTTAAATTCTTTTTTCTCTTTCCTTTCATTTTAAAGTTTCTATTCATACTTCAAGCTCACTTTTTTTCCCTTGGTTGTGTCTCCTCTACTAATGAGACTATCACTTGCATTCTTAATTTCTGTTAGCATTCTTGATTTACACACTTTCTTATGATTCTTAGATTTTCTACTTCTCTGGTTACATGTTCCACTGTTCTTATATAATGTATACTCTTATTAAAGCCACTTACAAATGTATATTATTTATTTAAATTCCATATGAGAATTCTAAAATCTTTGAATTTGGCTTTAAATTTTTTGCTTTATTTCTTAAGATTGTTTTCTTTCATTTTAATGTATCTTGTAATTCTTTTATTTAAAAACTGTGCATGACATTGGATAATAGAGGCATAATTAGGCTTTTAGAGCAAAGGTGTTTGCTAATATGGCTAGTCTGGGCTGTATTTAATGTTTGCTGTAGCTGTAGGTGTCATAGACTTCAATTTATTTTTAGTTTTCTTTTTTTGCTTAGTCTTTTGTCTTTGAGTTTACCTTGGAACTCCTTTTTAAATAGAGCCTGTAAAATTTGTAACATTATCAGTTGCACTCTATTGGATTTCTGGGTGTGGGAGGGTAAGGATTTGAAAACAACAAATATTCTGACATCATATACTTTACTCTCAGGTTTTTGGTGAGTGCTATGGTTTGGTATACTTGTCACCTTCAAGCCTTGCATAGAAGTTTGATCCTCAGTGTTGAAGGTGGGACTTAAGGGAGGTGTTTGTGTCATGGGGGTGGATCCTACATGAATAGATTAATATCCTCCCTGAAGGAGAGTATTGAGTGAGTTCTAGCTTTTAGCTCTAGAGAGAGTTGGTTCTTTAAAAAAGTTTAACACTCTCCCTCTCTCTCATTCTTCCTCTCACCATGTGATCTCTGCATATACTGGCTCACTTTCCCCTTCTACCATTAGTGGAAGAAGACTGAGTTTCTCAGCAGGTGCAGATGCCTGTGCCATGCTTCTTGTATAATTTACCAAACTGTGAGCCAAACACACCTGCTTTCCTGATAAATTCTCCAGTCTTAAGTATTCCTTTATAGTAATACAAAAGAACTAAGACAACAACCCTGACTCTCCCTGGGCTGTGACTTGCAGAGCATTTCTTTAGAATTTTGTCCTTCCTTTATAAGAGA
>NW_007128035.1:0-780 GCF_000164805.1 Carlito syrichta
TAAATTTTTCTTTTGAGTCTGTATGATTATCTGATTTTTCCTATAAAAATAGCATTCAATTAGTTTCAATTATATTTTAATATATTTTTTAGAAGCAGTTATTTAGTTTATTTATGCTTCCATCTTTTAATTCATTCTTATGTTTTTCTTGGGATTGCTTTAATTACTTGTCTAACATTTTAAAATAATTTTTTTTGAGTTGGTGTCTCACTCTATCACCCAAGGTGGAGTACAGTGGCATGATCATGGTTCTCTACAGTTTCGGCATCCTGGACTCAGGCGATCCTTCCACCCTAGTCTCCCAGTAGCTGGGACTACAGGCATGCATCACTCTGCCTGTTTATTTTTATTTTTCTTAATTTTGTAGAAACAAAGTCTTGCTGTGTTGCTCAGGCTGGCTGAGCTCACGCAATCCTCTCGCCTCCTGGGCTCAAGCAATCCTGCCACCTTAACCTCTCAAAGTGTTAGGATTACAGGTATGCACCACTGTACCTGGCCAAATAAATGTTGAAATAATTTATTTCATTATATTTTCTAAATATGAGTATTTAAGATATTTTTCTGATCATTGTTTTTTAACTGGAATTAGTTTATATTTCAAGATGCAGCATCCTAGTTAATTACTCATATACCTTCAGGATATTTCAAGCTTTTTATTTTACTTGCTCTTTGGCCAAATAGTTTCTGAGATTTAAAAATAAATTCCTTCCTTCCCTCCTGATTTCCTTTCATTCCTCATCCTCCTCCTGCTGCTCTCTCCTCCTCTTTTTTTTCTTTCTT
>NW_007128036.1:0-818 GCF_000164805.1 Carlito syrichta
CAATCCTAGAATTTATATGAACCTAATTTATTTTTACAGTAAAATCATGGCAGTTAGAGCTGGAAGAGTTATTTATAGTCATCTAGTAGTCTAACTGATTTCATTTACAAGCAAGAGACCTATACCTGGACTCACCTAAGGTCCTATAACTAAATAGTAGTATTTTCAGAAATTGCACAAAACAAATACCTACCCTCTAGTCCAGTGCATTTTCATCATAATGTGTTCTAGCCAGATTTTGTGGTGCAAGTTCCTTCTGAGCTTTGTTTTAGAAAAGCAGTTCTGCCAAGAGCTCCTATCGACTGGGCAATAAATCAGGTAATTCTCCCTTCTGGTCATGGCTTATTGAATTAATGACTTGCATATGCTGGATTGGAAAAATAAATTTAGGCAAAAACATTTTTTTCAGGAACTCGAAGTAAGTGATCCAGAGGGAAGTTGGGAAAGGGAAGTTGGACAGAGTTACTCTAAAGGTGCTTTAGTGGGTCCATGTACTAGATAAATATGCAGCAGAATCTTGAATGGTTTATAGAAAGGAAAAAAGAACTGAGGCACAATGAGAAACCATGTTGAGCCAGAGAGGCCATGAGAACAAGATAGAGGGATGAATGAGAAACCAGTCAAGAGTGTCTCAGTTCCAGACCTTTGCAAGGCTGGCTGTTCAGCACTCTCTGGATTTTCACAAGGCTACTCTGAATACTTGATATCGCTCCCTGTCTCTTGAGCTGCCTTAAATGGGCTCCTGTTTCATGCACTGAAATGATCTCCATCAAACCCTGACATACCTTTCCCAAATAAGCCAATGATTGGCCTGCGCC
>NW_007128037.1:0-6724 GCF_000164805.1 Carlito syrichta
TAGGGATTTTTTTTTTCCTTGAAAGCTTTTTCATGTTTTTCTGGGTATGAAAACATCATCAGTGAAGGGAGAGAAAATTTAGTTTGGATGTAATCCATATGCTGGAATTTCTGTAAGTGCTGTAGGATGATTAACAACTAAAATATTAAAAAATCATATTCATTAGCACAAGCCTTAGTCTATTTATTTCTGCTGTGCCAAAATAACAGATAAAATAATTTATGAAGAGAAGAGATTACTTTGGCTTGTGGTTCTGGAGCCTAGGAAATCCAAGAGAATGGCACTAGCATCTGACAATGGGCATCTCATGGCAGAAAGCATCACATAGCGAGTAAGTACAAACATGACACACAGAGAATTTTTTAAAAGACCAAATTCCACACCCATGATTACAGCATTAATTCATTTATAAGGGATGAGCCCTGATGACTTAGTGACCTCTTAAAGATCTTTATGTTAATGTCATTACATTGGCAATTAAGTTTTAACAGGAGTTCTGACAGAGACATTTAAACCATAGCAAAGTATGAGAAAAAATGTCCTGCTTAGTCTTTTCAGGTAAATGGAGAGGATCATTAGGGATGAGGATGGAAGAAATGGAAATATTTACTACCACAGTGTTCAGTGAAGTAGAACATTGTTAAAGCTGATTATTTCTTCAGCAAGGATGCTGCTGTTGTCTTATGTATTTCCTTTTAATACTGCTTACATTATAGAATGGCTTCCTTCATCATTCAGCCCCACCAATAAATCTTAGTGTGTGCTTAATGTTTTTATTGAGTTCATTATCATTAACAAGTATTTATTGATCATATACTATATGTTGGCCTTTTTCTTGCTCTGAAAAAACTTATGGCATAGTTGGGAACACAAGCTAAGTGATCCTACCAAAAGAATTGTATTCCATGGCAGAGACAAAATATGCTATAAGAAGTCATATGTAATGTGGAAGAACAATGAGAATTCATATACAGAAATACAAATATGATCATCTAATGGAAGAAGTTACTAATAATAACTTGACAATTGCCTCCAAAGATGGGTAGAGCTTATTAAATAGAAGCCATTTTTATTTCTGTAAATATTTTGATAGGTTTGGATTTGTAACAGAAATCCTGGAGGTAAAGGTGAATTTTTAGATAAAAAGATGAAGATAATTGAATATTTGATCATAATGTCTAATAAGAATTGGAATATAGAAGTGATAACTCAACAGAAGGTTGTTAAGACCAAGCCAGATTAGGTACCTTAGAGTATGAAGTTGTCAGTAAGCAGTCAAGATTTCTGATGGTGGATGCTTTGGGTGGAATTTTTTCTTTGAATTGCACAAATTGAAAAATTCTAAATTTTACTTCAGGTCTAACTAAATGCAGTGAGTGTTAAAAAATAAATCAGAAGCAGAAAGAGAAAACAAAGTAGATCACTAAAAACAGAAAATCTAACTAGCTCGCTTCTGGCAAGATGTAGTGAAAATGGCAGAAACCTGGACATCCAAAAGCAGTAGCTGATTTATTAACAATACTGAAAGGAAGCAAACAAACATAAACCTGTCAACTAAGTATTCTACATCCAGTAAAGCTATCCTACAGGAATGAGAAGAAATTAAGAAACTCTAGACAGACAATAACTGAGAAAGTTTACTACTAGCCAACAAGCCCCACATCAAATACTAAAAGGAGCTACTTATTGCAAAACAAAAAACAAACAAACAAAAAAACCACTGAACAGTAGCTTGCAAATGTATGAAGAAATAAAGGGAAACAGTAAAGTTTACTACATTATTACTACAAAAGGCGCATATAGTGTATTTTTGTTTGTGAATCCACTTTTTCTATCTTACTTAAAAGAAAACGAATGCTGCACTAAATATGTCAAGTTGATTAGAATGATGTCTAAAGATATAATTTGTGACAATAAGTTGGGGAGGGAGACTAGGTCTATAAAAATGTAGTTTTGTATAACATTGAAATTAAACTGATATTTATCCAAAAAAGGTGTTATAAATTAAAATATGCGCACAATTCCCAAAGAAACCACTTACAACATACTCAAAAATATATAGAAAAGAAAGGAAGAAGGAATTTAAATGGTTCATTGGAAAATATTTTTAAAAAGGCAGTATTGGAAGAACTGAACAACAACAAAAAAGACATAAAATATATAGGAAACAAATAGCAAAGTGGCATACGTAAATCCTTTCTTGTCAGTAACTACACTAAAACATGAATGAATTAATCATTTCAATCAAAATACTGAATGGATAAGAGACAAGTTCCAACTATGTGTTGTAGACTATGTAGAAGAGACACACTTTAGATTCAAATTTGTTAGAAATGCAAGGATGGAAAAAGATATATTATGCAAATGAAAGTGAGGATTTCTGGTGTTCTGAAAATGTTTGAAATTAGGTAGTGATGATTGTTGCATCACCTTGTGAATATACTAAACATCACTTTGAAACAATGACTTTTATGGCATTAAAATTATCCATAAAATAAATTTGTAAATATCTTGGTTCTTGATGATGCCCATTCCTTAGTGCAACTTTCATCAAGGCCAACTGTACTTGCTGTACTGGGTTTCAAGGATACTCCTGTATATTTTTAATATATTTCCTTTTTACGTAAAATATCTTAGGGAAGAGCTCTCCTTTATGATCCAATATTTTGCAATTATTTTGTGAAGAATCACAAAACACAGCCGGGCTCGGCGTCTCAGTCTGTAATCCCGCATCTTGGGAGGCTGAGGTGAGTGGATTGCCTGAGACCGCGGGTTCGAGACCCGCCTGGGCAACTTGGTGAGACCTCATCTCTACAATAAATCAAAAAATTAGCCTGGCGTGGTAGCACATGCCTGTAATTCCAGCTACTTGGAAGGCTGAGGCAGAAGGATCGCCGAAGCCCCAGCAGGACAAGGCTGCAGTGGCCGGGAGTGTCCATTCTCACCCCTCAGAAAGGCAGATTTATTAAAGTGAAGATACACTGTGAAGGGCACAATGGGCTAAACAGCAGAGAGAATGTCTGCTATCTGCAAAGAGGCAGGGGCTAAAGTGTTGTTTTTATAGGAAGGATGTTAGGGTTTAGTGTGCCAGGAATTGTCTTTGGGGAAAGTCTCCAAAAGAAAATTTCCAGAGATTCCTGAAAAGTCTGGTTGATTGTGGTGTTTGGTTCTTTAAGATTTGGTTAGTAAACAGCATTAGTTAACTAGCACCAAATGGTTAACTGCTTTTTGTTTACTGCAAATGTTTTACAGCTGGCAAACCAGTTGCTCTTGCTGTTATCAGTAAGTTTCTTTCTCACATTTGTAACATCTCATCCTGGGATTTCCTTCCTGTGTTGTCCAGGTCCTCCTGACCCCCAGCTGTCCTCCTACCTCAGCCTCTCAAAGTGCTGGGACTGCAGGCGTGAGCCACGGAGCCCAGATGGGAAAATAATTTTTGGGGGGGAGGGAGGTCGGGAAGAGGGGAAAGGTCTTTGCTCTGTTGCTCAGGCTGGGGTGTGCAGCGGTGCGACCACAGCGCATCGTAGCCTGGAGCTCCTGGGCTCAAGCGATCCTCTAGCATCAGTCACTAAAGTAAGAAGACTACAGGTGTGCCTCTCCACATCCGACTAATTTTTATTTTTTTATATTGCACAGATTGGAGGGAAGAGTTTTTTTCTGTTGTTGTTGTTTTTGAGTTGGAGTGTCACTCTATCTCCCAGGCTGTAGTGCAGTGGCACGCTCACGGCCACCACAGCCTCGACCTGCCGGGCTCAGGCGATCCTTCAGCCCCAGCCTTCTAAGTAGTGGAAACTACAGGCGGGCGCTACCAAGCCAGTCTAGTTTTTGTCTTTTTTTTTTTTAATTGAAGAATCGAGGTCTCACCCATTTGCCCAGGCGGGCCTCGAACCCCTGGGCTCAGGCAATCCTCTAGCGGCAGGACCAGCGCCAGGGAAGCACCCAGCAGGCAGGAAAAACAAAGCACGGCTCCGGGCATGCGTTAAGAGCGAGACCTCATCTCTACAACGAATCAAAACATCAGCCGGGCGTGGTAGCGCGCGCCTGTCATTCCGGCCACTCGGAAGGCTGAGGCGGAAGGATCGCCGGCGCCCAGCAGGCGAGGCTGCGGGGGCCGGGAGCGGCCACTGCGCTCCAGTCGGGGCGACCGAGTGAGACGCCAACTCAAAAAAAAAAATGTCGTTCGTGCCTCCCCGAAGACGCGAAGGTAGCCAGGGTTTCCCTGTCGCCCGGCGCCTCACTGCTTCAGGCCGCTGCGGCAGGCGGGAAATCGCGGGGCGCCCGCGGCGCTGCTCCGCCTCTGCGCCAGCCGCCGCCGGTAGGGGGCGCTCTTCCCGGTGTCCGCCAACGCCGGTCGGCCCGCCTTGCGCCTGCGCGGCTTTCTTTTTCTTTCTTTTCTCTTTTTTGTCGGTGAACACGCCAGCGGCCGCTCGGACTGAGATGGCGGCCACCGGGGGCGCTGGTGAGCGGCGGCGAATGCCGCGGGGTTGCGCCGGCGGTAAGCGGCCTGGAGCTCCGAGGAGGGGGCCGCTGGGCGTCGGATGCAGCCCGCGGAACCGTCGCCGCCTCGCAGACCGTCCCTCAAGGGCGGCTCGTGCGTCTCGTGGAGCCGTCGGGACAGCCCCGTCCCCGCAGGTGGGTTTGCGCTGCGGTGCGCGGCTGTCCAGGAGGCCTCTGGCGCCTCTACTCAGAACGGCTCGAGGGAGCCCCTCTCCGGCATAGAGACCGCGTGTTCGAGTCCCGCGTTCGGGAGGCCGGTCGAGCCTTGCTGTGAGGCCCATGCCTGCATACCATGCTTAAAAACACAGCCCTGACCCCGGTGTAGGTCAGGCAGCCACCCCCGTTCTTTCCCTCACCCAGGGGTCATGCCTTACCTCCACCCTACTTCCAATGACTTTAAATATCTCTTCCAGCCCCACGGTATTTCCCTGCCAGGAACCTCACTACAACTTGAGTGATGTTTAAGCACCACTGCTACTCTCCCAACAGCTTGGCTGTGTGCCATGCATGTATGTATGTCTGTGTGTACATGCATATGAGACCAGGCTGGAGGTTCAATGAGGAAGGTCCCCATTCCTCATCAGAAGTGTTTGTGACACCAGATCACACACGTCCATGGGACTACCACTGTCTTGAACAGAACAATTCCTTCTAAGTAAGAAGAGACATGGTGGTGTGTTCTTAGGAGACCATTAGATGCACTGGATGTGGCGAGCATCTAGCGACAGTGAGGGATAGGCACCCACTTGCACGCCAGCTCTCTTTCTTCATCTTTCTTACTCCTTTCCCTTCCAGGGAGAGAGGAACTCCACGCAAAGAGTCCACGGCAACAATCATATCTGGAAACATGTGGTCCTCTGGATCCCCAGTTCTCATGGTATGTTCACACCTGATAAGCGACTTAGTTTTTAGGAATGCACAACCCTAAGCATGGCCTGGAATTGGATCGACTCACTATCCCATTTCATGGTACACTGGGCCTGACGTGGCGGACACCCAAGACAGCCAGGTAATTTAACTGGGGGAAAAAATCACTTCAGGCCAGGTGGGGTGGCTCAAACCTGTAATTCCAGCACTTCAGGTGGCTGAGGTGAAAGAATTGCCTGAAGCCCAGGGGTCTGAGATAAAGCCTGGGCAACTTGGTGAGACCTCGTATCGACAATATATCAAAAATGTGCTGGGCATGGTAGTGAGTGCCTGTAGTTCTGGAAGACTGAGGTGGAAGGATCACCTGAGCACAGTGGGTCAATACTGGGGTGGCCATGAACATGCCACCAAACTCCAGCCTGGGTGACAGAGAGATAATCTGACTCAAAAAAAAAAAAATTACTTCAACCAGTTTCCTGGCAGAGGTTCAGTAGAACCACTCTGCTGATTAAATTAGGCATGGGCACAGCTGCTGTAAGATCCTTTTAAGACCTTGAACTGTAGTGTTTACATCAGCACAAAACTCAGTATTTGTTAATGAAGATGCAGGATGGCAACATTTCCAACAATAAGCTTCCAGTTGACTTCCTGTCTGGGTGAAGTGACCAGCATCACTAGGCCTAGTGGCTGCCTTGTCCCCAAGCTCTCCCTTCCTGAGTAGAGGTAGGTTTTCTCTGAAAGAATGGGCTATTCTCTGGGTCAGAATGCCTGGGTCTGGTGTTGAGTTAGTCTGTTTAAGCAAGTAACTTGTGTGCCCTCTGCCTGGGACCTCATCTCTAAAATCGAGATCATTTATGAACTTACCAAACTGGGTTGATGAGAGGATCAAGCATGACCTTGCGTGAATAGTGCATAATTCAGTGCCTGGTACTTAGGAAGTTCTTGGGAAATAAAACAGCTATTGTCAACATTATTACAAACTGGTGAAGTAATAAAACATGCTTTGAAGGGAAATTTAGTGGCATCTAATCTTATTTCTAGAAATCTCTTTGAAAGAAATATGATATATGTACGATACTTATAGTATAAGAGTGCTCACAGAGCCTTGTTTTTAATGGCAGAAATGTGGCAATGACCTAAATATTCGCTGACAGGTGACTGATGCTGTGGGACAGGCAGTTCCAAGCCCAACTGCCCAAAGTGAGATTACAGCTCCAAGTTTCTCTCGAGTCCTGTTCTCAAGACGCCTTTCTTGTCTCCACTGCAGTACACCTTTTGATGGACATTGATACCTGGATCTAGAGGGAGGTAAGCCTAAATCTTTGTGCCTCTGCTCTTGACCTCATAGTTGCAGGTGACC
>NW_007128038.1:0-886 GCF_000164805.1 Carlito syrichta
TCTCTCTCAGGTACAGAGCTCTCCCTAAGGTATAGAGCTCTCCCTCAGTTATAGTAGCTTTGCCTCAGATTCAGCACTCTTACTCAGGTACAGGGTTCTCCCTCAGTTGCAGGAGCTCTTTGTCATATGCTGGAATCTTTGTCAGGTCAGGGGCTCTCCCTCAGGTGTAGGGAATTCCCTCAGGTGCAAGGCAGTTCCCCAAGAGCATGGAGCTCTTCATAAGATGCCAGAGTTTCTCTTGTGCAGGGGCTCATCATTAGGTGTATGGGCTTTCCCTTAGTGGCAGGGGCTCTTCCCCAGGTGTAGGGCATCTTCTATGTTCAGGGGCTCTCCCTAAGGTGCAGGAGCTTTCTCAAGTGCAGGAGCTTTTCATCAGGTGCAGGGCTCTCCCTTAAGTGCAAGAGTTCTTCATCCCTCAGGTGTAGGAGCTCTCACTTAGGTGCAGAGCCTCTTCATCAGGTACTGAGCTCCCCCTCAGATTCAGGGTCTCTCAGCTGCAGGCATTCTCTCTGTTTAAGCATTCTTACATAGGAGCAGAAGCTCTGCCTTGTGTGCAAGAACTTTTCGTCAGATGTAGGGCTCTCTCTTAGATGCAGAGGGTCTTTATCAAGTGCTGGACTCTTTTTCAGGTTCAGGGCTCTCCCTAAGTGCAGGGCTCCATCTCACACTGAGGGCTCTTCCTCAGTTGCAGGGATCTCTCTCAGAGGGGCTCATCTTCAGGTGTAGGGGCTGTCCTTCAGCATCAGGGCTGTAACTTAGATACAGGGCTCCCTTTGAGGTGCAGGTGTCTGCCTCGGGGGCAGGACTCTTTTTCAGGCACAGGGCCCTCCCTTAGGTGCATGGATTTTCCCTGCAGTGAGGAGCTCTCCCTCAGATGCTGGAGCTC
>NW_007128039.1:0-813 GCF_000164805.1 Carlito syrichta
GGGCAGGACCTCTTTCTCAGGTGCACAAATCTCTTTCAGGTACATGGGCTTTCTCAACTTCTGGCTCTCCCTCAGGTGCAAGAGTCTCTTTGGTGTGCAGGGTTCTTCTTCAGGTGCCAGGATCTTTATTAGGTTCAGGGCTCTCCCTCATGTGCAGGGCTCTCAGTTTCAGGGCCTTTGCTCTGGTGCATGCCTCTTCCAGGGGCAAGTCTATCCATCTGATGCATGAACTCTTTATAGGGTGCAGAGTTCTCTTTATATGCAGAGACAGTCCTTGGGTGAAGGACTTTCCCTCATGTGCAGGAGTATTTCTTCAGTTACAGGGTCTTTCCTCAGGAAGAGGATTTTTCGCAGTGCAGGGTCTCTTCATCAGTTGCAGGGCCTCTTCCTCATGTCCTGGATTCTTTTCCAGGCATTGTGACTCTCAGGTTCTGGGCCTTTTCTTCAGGTGCTGGTCTCTCTCTGAGCAGCAAAGACTCTTCTTCAGGTGCACGGCTCTCCCTTAGGTGCAGGGGCTTTCTCTCCCTGTTGCAGGGGCTCTTCATCATGTGCTGGGCTCTCCCTCCAGTGCAGGGACTATTCATAAGGTACTGGGTTCTCTCTCAGATTCAGGGGCACTGTTTCAGATGGTGTACCTGTCCCTCATGTGCAGGAGCATTTATTCAGATGCAGGCCTCTGCCCCAGGTGCAAGGGCTCTTCTGGATTTTTTCTCAGTTGCAGGGCTTCATCTCAGGTACAGGACTCTTTCCAGGTACATTGTTCTGTGTCAGGTGCAGGGTTCTCCCTTAGGTGCAGTGGCTCTCCCTCAAGTT
>NW_007128040.1:0-5356 GCF_000164805.1 Carlito syrichta
GAGCAGCAAAGACTCTTCTTCAGGTGCACGGCTCTCCCTTAGGTGCAGGGGCTTTCTCTCCCTGTTGCAGGGGCTCTTCATCATGTGCTGGGCTCTCCCTCCAGTGCAGGGACTATTCATAAGGTACTGGGTTCTCTCTCAGATTCAGGGGCACTGTTTCAGATGGTGTACCTGTCCTTCATGTGCAGGAGCATTTATTCAGATGCAGGCCTCTGCCCCAGGTGCAAGGGCTCTTCGGGATTTTTTCTTAGTTGCAGGGCTTCATCTCAGGTACAGGACTCTTTCCAGGTACATTGTTCTGTGTCAGGTGCAGGGTTCTCCCTTAGGTGCAGTGGCTCTCCCTCAAGTTTAGCACTTTTCCTTAGCTGCAGTGCTCTCTCTTATGTGCTGGGACTCTCCCTCAGGTGGAAGCCTCTTTCTTCAATGTGGGGCCTCCCCCCACCCAGGTGCAAGACTCTCCCTGAGGTTCAGAATTCTTCATAAGCTGGCAGGTTCTTCCTCAGATTCAGGGGGGCTCCCTCAGGTATAAGTGTTTCCCTTACATGTGGGGGCATTTCTTCAGGTGCAAGACTCTACCCCATATGAAGGAACTCTTGAATGCAGGGCCTCTCTATCAGGTACAGGGCTCTTTTCCAGGTATAGGGGCTCTTCCTCACGTGCTGGACACTTTCTCAGGTACAGGGGGTCTCCTTTGGTGCAGGAATTCTTTACCTGCAGGGGCTCTTCAGGAGTTTCTGCAAACACTGTCAGATGTGGGGGAAGTCCCGCGGGAGCAGGGCTATCCCTCAGTTTCAGTACTTTCACACAGGTGCAAGACTTTTTCTTAGGTGCAGGGGCCCTTCACTAATGCTGTGAACTCCCTCGGGTGCAGTAGCTCTCCCTCCAGTTTAGGGCTGTCCCTCAGGTGCAGGAGTTTATCTTCAGGTATCATGCTCTTTCTCGGGTGCAGGGTTCCAGGGTTCCTTCATTAGGTATAGAGGCTCTTCCTCTGGTGCAGTGGTTCTTATTCTGGTGCAGTGGTTCTTCCGTGTGTGTGGGAACTTCTCAGTTTCAAGAAGTCTCCTTGAGATGTGGGGGCTCTTCCTAAGGCACAGGGAGAGCAGAAGCTGTCATGTGCAGGAGCTCTTTCTCAGGTGCATCAGTTTTTTCTCAGGTATAGAAGTTCTTTATCAAGTGTAGGGTTGTCCCTCAGATTCAGGGACTTGTCATCAGGTTCTGGGGTCTGTCTCAGTTGCAGAGCTCTTTTTCATGTGCCGTGTGCTTCCTCGGGTGGATAGGTTGTCCATCATGTGTCTGGTGTACTTCCTCAGGTGCTGGGCTGTACCTGAGGTTGAAGGTCTCTTACCCAAGTCCAGGGGCTCTTCCCCAGAGTTAGAGGCTCTCCAGGTGCAAAGGCTGCTGGAAAGATACAGTGTTCTCCCCCAAGAGCAGGGGCTCTTCATCAGGTGCTGGGCTTGTCCTTAGTTGCAGAGACCCACCATCAAGTGAGGACTAATCCCTCAGATTTAGTGCTCTTACTCAGGTATATGAGATCTTTTTATTTTTTCAGGGGCTCTTTATCAGATGCTGGGCTTTTGTCTGGTGCAGGAGCTCTTTTTTTGGTGCAGGGCTGTCTACCAGATATTATATCCCCTCCTAATGGGCAACATTTCGCCATCTGAGACTGAACTGTCTCACAGGGACTATCATTGCAGGGACTATTCCTGAAATGTGTGGAGTCTCTGGTGCAGGAGCTCTCCCTCAGGCTCTGGGACTCTTTATAAGCTTGGTGATCTTCAGATTCAGGAGTGCATTCTCAGGTGGAACGACTCTTTCATATGCAGGTATGCTTCTTCAAGTGCAGGACTCTCACCTAGGTGCAGGGTCTCTTCCTTAGTTTCTAGATTCTTTCTCAGCTGTAGGGCTCTGTCTCAGGTACAGGACTTTTTCTCCAGTGCATCGATGGTTCTTTGCCTAGTACCAGGTTCTTGTTAGGTGCAAGTACTCTCCCTGAGGTGAATGGGCTCCTCCCACATATTTAGGAGGTCTTCTCCAGGGACAGGGGCTCTTCTTGATACAGGCAGTCTTGTATCAAAGTTCTCATCCAGTTGTAGGAGATGACCATCAGTTGCTGAGATATTCTTCAGGTGGAAGGGCTGCATCTTAGGCAAAGGGTATTTCCCTGAGGTGCAATAGTTCTCTTTCAGACTCAATGCTGTTACTTAGGGGCCAGAGATGTCCCTCAGGTGTAAGGCTGTCCCTTAGGTTGAGGGCCTCTTTCCAAGTCCAGGGACTTGGGCTCTTTGGGTGCAAAGGCTGTTCGAAAGGTGCAGCACTGTCCTCCAAGTGCAGGGGCTCTTCATAAGGTGCTGGGCTCGTCCTTAGGTTCAGAGACCCTTCCTTTGGTGAGGAGGAGTTCCTCAGATTCAGTGTTCTTTCTCAAGTGCAGGAGGGCTTTTTCAGATATGGGGGCTCTGTATTAGATGCTGGGCTTTACTTTTTTCTGCTGGGATTCTTTCTCAGGTACAGGGCTCTCCCCCAAGGCCCTCCCTAACATCCAACAGTTCTCCATCAGGGACTGGACTGGACTGTCCCTCTTTCTTCATTGCAGGGATTCTTCATGAAGTGCAAGGACTCTGTCCAGTGCAGAAGCTCTTTTGCAGGTTCTGCAACTCTTTGTAAAGTGGGCATTCTCCTTCAGATTCAGGGGCACTTCCTCAGGGGAAAAACCTGTCCCTCAAATACAAGAGGGCTTATTGAGGTGCTGGACTCTCCCCAGGTACAGGGGCTATTTTGGGTTGTAGATTTTTGTCAGTTACAGGACTCTATTTCAGGTCTTTCTCCAGTGCATGGTTGTTTGTCACGTGCAGGGTTCTTTCTCAGATACAGGTACTCTCTCGCGGGTGGATGGGCTCTGCCTCCATGTTTAGGGGCTCTTCTCTGGGGCAGAGGCTTTTCCAGGTGCAGGGGCTCTTTAAAAAGTACAGCCTTCTCCAATTGTAGGAGCTTATCAGTTGCTGAGAGATCCTGCTGGTGCAAGGGCTGTACATTGGATAATGAGGATGTCCCTGTGGTGCAGGTCTCTCCCTCAGATTCAGCAGTATTACTCAGGTGCTGGAGATGTCCCTCGTGCAGGGGCTCTTCTTTGCCTGCTCTTCTCTCCAAGTGCAGGTCATATTCCAGATGTGGGGCCTCTCCCTAAGGTGTAGGAGCCCTCTCTCAGGTACAGGGTCTCTCGGGTGCAGGAACTTTTGCTCTTCCTCAGGTACAGGAACATTGCTCTTCCTCAGGTGCAGGAACTTTTCTTCTGGTGTTGCATATCTCCCTCATAGGCGGTGGCTCTCCCTCAGGTACACGAACTATCCCTCAGGTGCAGGGGCTATTCAGGTGCAGGAACTGTCCTTCAGGTGCAGGGGCTCTTCAACAGGTGCTGGCTCTTCCACAGTTTCAGGGGCTTTCCCTCAGTTACAAGGCTCTCCTTCTGGTACAGGGACTCTTTATAAGGTTAGTGTTCTCTCTCGAATTCAGGGTAGCTCCCTCACGTGGTGTGACTCTCCTTCCTGTACAGGGCAACTTCTTCAGGTGCAGGGCTCTTCCTCAGCTGCAGGGGCTCTTCATCAGATGCTGGAGTATCTCTCAGGTGTGGGGGTTATCCCACAGGTACAGGACTGCCCCACAGGCTCCGCCCTTACACTCAGGTGCTGCACTCTTCCTCAGGTGCAGGGGCTCTTCTCTGGGTGTTGTGATCTCCCTCAGGGTCAGTGGCTCTCCCTCTGATGTGGAGCTCTCCCTCAGGTATAGGAGTTTGCCTTCAGGTATAGGGCCCTTCCTCAAGTTCAGGGTCCCTTCATAAGGTGCAGAGCCTCTTCTGGTGCAATGTCGCTCAGGTTTGGAAACGACTTCTCCTCAGATGCAGCAGTTCTTTGTCAGGTTTAGGGCTGTCCCTCAGATGCAGGGGACCATTGTCAGGTTCTGATCTTTGTCTCAGTGGCAGGGCTATAACTCAGGCTCAGAGCTATTTCTCAGGGTCATGACTCTTTCTCGTGTGCCAGGTTTTCTCTCAGGTGGATAAGCTCTCCATCATGTGTCTGACATACTTCCTTAGGCATAGGGCTGTCCCTTAGCTTGAGGGTCTCTTTCCAAAGTCCAGGGCCTCTTCCCCAGGGGCAGGGGCACTCCAGGGGCAAAGACTGTTTGAAAAGTTCAGGGCTATCCCCGAGTGCAGGGGTTCTACATCAGATTCTGGCCTCCTGCTTTGATGCAGAGACACTCCCTCAGGTGAGGAGGAATCCCTCAGAATCAATGCTTTTAGTCAGGTGCAGGAGATCTTTCTTCTATGCATGGGCTGCTTATTAGATGCTGAACTTTTTGTCTGGTGCAGGGGTTCTTAGGTGCAGGGCTCTCCCCCAGATATTAGGCTCTCCCTAACATGCAAAATTTGCCATCAGGGACTGGACAGTCCCTCAGGTACAAGGCTCTTTGTTCCTTTCAGGGACTCTTCATCAAGTGAGAGGACTGACTCTGTCCAGTGCAGGAGCTCTCTTTTATGAGCTTGAACTTGAGTCTTTACATCAACACAAAATCAAGATTTCATAAAGAATGTGCTAGTTGGTGACATTTTCCATTAAAAGCTTCCATTTGGCTTTGTATCTGAGTGAAGCAGCCGACATCACTAAGTCCATTGGCTGCCATGTCCCCAAGCTTTCTCTTCCTGAATAGATGTGGGTTCTCTTTGAAAAATGGGATAGACTCGATTAGAATGTGTGGGTCTAGTATTGGCTTAGTCACTTTAAGCAAATAGTGTGTGTACCCTGTGCCTCCTTCCCTCATCTCTAATATGGAGACCATTGTAGAACTTATCAAACGGGGTTGATAAGAGGATCAAACAAGACATTGCATAAGCAGTGCATAATATAGGAAGCCAAGAAATAAAACAGCTATCATCAGCATTAGCATCATTATTATGAACTGATTGGTGAAGTAATAAGACAGATTTTGAAGGGAAATTTAGTGGTATCCACTCTTCTAGAAATTTCTGTGAAAGAAATATGACACATGTACAAAACTTTTTGCTTAAGAGTGCTCATATAGTATTGGTTTTAATGGTAAAAATGTGTTAATGTCCTAAATATCCACTGACAGGTGACTGATGTTTGTGGGGACAGGCAGTTTCAAGCTCAGCTGCTCAGAGTGAGATTACAGCCCCCAATTCCTCTCAAGTCCTGTACTAATGGTGAGTCAAGTCGCCTTTCTGATCTTCTAATGGACGTTGGTACCTGGATCTGGAGGGAGGTAAGCCGGAATCCATGGTGCTTCTTGCTCTTGACCCAACAGCTGTGGGATCTCTCCATCAGGTGTGTGAGCTCTTCATCACAGG
>NW_007128041.1:0-5068 GCF_000164805.1 Carlito syrichta
CCAGGTACATTGTTCTGTGTCAGGTGCAGGGTTCTCCCTTTAGGTGCAGTGGCTCTCCCTCAAGTTTAGCACTTTCTTTAGCTGCAGTGCTCTCTCTTATGTGCTGGGACTCTCCCTCAGGTGGAAGCCTCTTTCTTCAATGTGGGGCCTCCCCCCCACCCAGGTGCAAGACTCTCCCTGAGGTTCAGAATTCTTCATAAGCTGGCAGGTTCTTCCTCAGATTCAGGGGGGCTCCCTCAGGTATAAGTGTTTCCCTTACATGTGGGGGCATTTCTTCAGGTGCAAGACTCTACCCCATATGAAGGAACTCTTGAATGCAGGGCCTCTCTATCAGGTACAGGGCTCTTTTCCAGGTATAGGGGCTCTTCCTCACGTGCTGGACACTTTCTCAGGTACAGGGGGTCTCCTTTGGTGCAGGAATTCTTTACCTGCAGGGGCTCTTCAGGAGTTTCTGCAAACACTGTCAGATGTGGGGGAAGTCCCGCGGGAGCAGGGCTATCCCTCAGTTTCAGTACTTTCACACAGGTGCAAGACTTTTCCTTAGGTGCAGGGGCCCTTCACTAATGCTGTGAACTCCCTCGGGTGCAGTAGCTCTCCCTCCAGTTTAGGGCTGTCCCTCAGGTGCAGGAGTTTATCTTCAGGTATCATGCTCTTTCTCGGGTGCAGGGTTCCAGGGTTCCTTCATTAGGTATAGAGGCTCTTCCTCTGGTGCAGTGGTTCTTATTCTGGTGCAGTGGTTCTTCCGTGTGTGTGGGAACTTCTCCTCAGTTTCAAGAAGTCTCCTTGAGATGTGGGGGCTCTTCCTAAGGCACAGGGAGAGCAGAAGCTGTCATGTGCAGGCGCTCTTTCTCAGGTGCATCAGTTTTTTCTCAGGTATAGAAGTTCTTTATCAAGTGTAGGGTTGTCCCTCAGATTCAGGACTTGTCATCACGTTCTGGGGTCTGTCTCAGTTGCAGGCTCTTTTCATGTGCCGTGTGCTTCCTCGGGTGGATAGGTTGTCCATCATGTGTCTGGTGTACTTCCTCAGGTGCTGGGCTGTACCTGAGGTTGAAGGTCTCTTACCCAAGTCCAGGGGCTCTTCCCCAGAGTTAGAGGCTCTCCAGGTGCAAAGGCTGCTGGAAAGATACAGTGTTCTCCCCCAAGAGCAGGGGCTCTTCATCAGGTGCTGGGCTTGTCCTTAGTTGCAGAGACCCACCATCAAGTGAGGACTAATCCCTCAGATTTAGTGCTCTTACTCAGGTATATGAGATCTTTTTATTTTTTCAGGGGCTCTTTATCAGATGCTGGGCTTTTGTCTGGTGCAGGAGCTCTTTTTTTGGTGCAGGGCTGTCTACCAGATATTATATCCCCTCCTAATGGGCAACATTTCGCCATCTGAGACTGAACTGTCTCACAGGGACTATCATTGCAGGGACTATTCCTGAAATGTGTGGAGTCTCTGGTGCAGGAGCTCTCCCTCAGGCTCTGGGACTCTTTATAAGCTTGGTGATCTTCAGATTCAGGAGTGCATTCTCAGGTGGAACGACTCTTTCATATGCAGGTATGCTTCTTCAAGTGCAGGACTCTCACCTAGGTGCAGGGTCTCTTCCTTAGTTTCTAGATTCTTTCTCAGCTGTAGGGCTCTGTCTCAGGTACAGGACTTTTTCTCCAGTGCATCGATGGTTCTTTGCCTAGTACCAGGTTCTTGTTAGGTGCAAGTACTCTCCCTGAGGTGAATGGGCTCCTCCCACATATTTAGGAGGTCTTCTCCAGGGACAGGGGCTCTTCTTGATACAGGCAGTCTTGTATCAAAGTTCTCATCCAGTTGTAGGAGATGACCATCAGTTGCTGAGATATTCTTCAGGTGGAAGGGCTGCATCTTAGGCAAAGGGTATTTCCCTGAGGTGCAATAGTTCTCCTTCAGACTCAATGCTGTTACTCAGGGGCCAGAGATGTCCCTCAGGTGTAAGGCTGTCCCTTAGGTTGAGGGCCTCTTTCCAAGTCCAGGGACTTGGGCTCTTTGGGTGCAAAGGCTGTTCGAAAGGTGCAGCACTGTCCTCCAAGTGCAGGGGCTCTTCATAAGGTGCTGGGCTCGTCCTTAGGTTCAGAGACCCTTCCTTTGGTGAGGAGGAGTTACTCAGATTCAGTGTTCTTTCTCAAGTGCAGGAGGGCTTTTTCAGATATGGGGACTCTGTATTAGATGCTGGGCTTTACTTTTTTCTGCTGGGATTCTTTCTCAGGTACAGGGCTCTCCCCCAAGGCCCTCCCTAACATCCAACAGTTCTCCATCAGGGACTGGACTGGACTGTCCCTCTTTCTTCATTGCAGGGATTCTTCATGAAGTGCAAGAACTCTGTCCAGTGCAGAAGCTCTTTGCAGGTCTGCAACTCTTTGTAAAGTGGGCATTCTCCTTCAGATTCAGGGGCACTTCTCAGGGGAAAAACTGTCCCTCAAATACAAGAGGGCTTATTGAGGTGCTGGACTCTCCCCAGGTACAGGGGCTATTTTGGGTTGTAGATTTTTGTCAGTTACAGGACTCTATTTCAGTCTGAGGTCTTTCTCCAGTGCATGGTTGTTTGTCACGTGCAGGGTTCTTTCTCAGATACAGGTACTCTCTCGCGGGTGGATGGGCTCTGCCCCATGTTTAGGGGCTCTTCTCTGGGGCAGAGGCTTTTCCAGGTGCAGGGGCTCTTTAAAAAGTACAGCCTTCTCCAATTGTAGGAGCTTATCAGTTGCTGAGAGATCCTGCTGGTGCAAGGGCTGTACATTGGATAATGAGGATGTCCCTGTGGTGCAGGTCTCTCCCTCAGATTCAGCAGTATTACTCAGGTGCTGGAGATGTCCCTCGTGCAGGGGCTCTTCTTTGCCTGCTCTTCTCTCCAAGTGCAGGTCATATTCCAGATGTGGGGCCTCTCCCTAAGGTGTAGGAGCCCTCTCTCAGGTACAGGGTCTCTCGGGTGCAGGAACTTTTGCTCTTCCTCAGGTACAGGAACATTGCTCTTCCTCAGGTGCAAGAACTTTTCTTCTGGTGTTGCATATCTCCCTCATAGGCGGTGGCTCTCCCTCAGGTACACGAACTATCCCTCAGGTGCAGGGGCTATTCAGGTGCAGGAACTGTCCTTCAGGTGCAGGGGCTCTTCAACAGGTGCTGGCTCTTCCACAGTTTCAGGGGCTTTCCCTCAGTTACAAGGCTCTCCTTCTGGTACAGGGACTCTTTATAAGGTTAGTGTTCTCTCTCGAATTCAGGGTAGCTCCCTCACGTGGTGTGACTCTCCTTCCTGTACAGGGCAACTTCTTCAGGTGCAGGGCTCTTCCTCAGCTGCAGGGGCTCTTCATCAGATGCTGGAGTATCTCTCAGGTGTGGGGGTTATCCCACAGGTACAGGACTGCCCCACAGGCTCCGCCCTTACACTCAGGTGCTGCACTCTTCCTCAGGTGCAGGGGCTCTTCTCTGGGTGTTGTGATCTCCCTCAGGGTCAGTGGCTCTCCCTCTGATGTGGAGCTCTCCCTCAGGTATAGGAGTTTGCCTTCAGGTATAGGGCCCTTCCTCAAGTTCAGGGTCCCTTCATAAGGTGCAGAGCCTCTTTTGGTGCAATGTTGCTCAGGTTTGGAAACGACTTCTCAGATGCAGCAGTTGTCAGGTTTAGGGCTGTCCCTCAGATGCAGGGGACCATTGTCAGGTTCTGATCTTTGTCTCAGTGGCAGGGCTATAACTCAGGCTCAGAGCTATTTCTCAGGGTCATGACTCTTTCTCGTGTGCCAGGTTTTCTCTCAGGTGAATAAGCTCTCCATCATGTGTCTGACATACTTCCTTAGGCATAGGGCTGTCCCTTAGCTTGAGGGTCTCTTTCCAAAGTCCAGGGCCTCTTCCCCAGGGGCAGGGGCACTCCAGGGGCAAAGACTGTTTGAAAAGTTCAGGGCTATCCCCCGAGTGCAGGGGTTCTACATCAGATTCTGGCCTCCTGCTTTGATGCAGAGACACTCCCTCAGGTGAGGAGGAATCCCTCAGAATCAATGCTTTTAGTCAGGTGCAGGAGATCTTTCTTCTATGCATGGGCTGCTTATTAGATGCTGAACTTTTTGTCTGGTGCAGGGGTTCTTAGGTGCAGGGCTCTCCCCCAGATATTAGGCTCTCCCTAACATGCAAAATTTGCCATCAGGGACTGGACAGTCCCTCAGGTACAAGGCTCTTTGTTCCTTTCAGGGACTCTTCATCAAGTGAGAGGACTGACTCTGTCCAGTGCAGGAGCTCTCTTTTATGAGCTTGAACTTGAGTCTTTACATCAACACAAAATCAAGATTTCATAAAGAATGTGCTAGTTGGTGACATTTTCCATTAAAAGCTTCCATTTGGCTTTGTATCTGAGTGAAGCAGCCGACATCACTAAGTCCATTGGCTGCCATGTCCCCAAGCTTTCTCTTCCTGAATAGATGTGGGTTCTCTTTGAAAAATGGGATAGACTCGATTAGAATGTGTGGGTCTAGTATTGGCTTAGTCACTTTAAGCAAATAGTGTGTGTACCCTGTGCCTCCTTCCCTCATCTCTAATATGGAGACCATTGTAGAACTTATCAAACGGGGTTGATAAGAGGATCAAACAAGACATTGCATAAGCAGTGCATAATATAGGAAGCCAAGAAATAAAACAGCTATCATCAGCATTAGCATCATTATTATGAACTGATTGGTGAAGTAATAAGACAGATTTTGAAGGGAAATTTAGTGGTATCCACTCTTCTAGAAATTTCTGTGAAAGAAATATGACACATGTACAAAACTTTTTGCTTAAGAGTGCTCATATAGTATTGGTTTTAATGGTAAAAATGTGTTAATGTCCTAAATATCCACTGACAGGTGACTGATGTTTGTGGGGACAGGCAGTTTCAAGCTCAGCTGCTCAGAGTGAGATTACAGCCCCCAATTCCTCTCAAGTCCTGTACTAATGGTGAGTCAAGTCGCCTTTCTGATCTTCTAATGGACGTTGGTACCTGGATCTGGAGGGAGGTAAGCCGGAATCCATGGTGCTTCTTGCTCTTGACCCAACAGCTGTGGGATCTCTCCATCAGGTGTGTGAGCTCTTCATCACAGG
>NW_007128042.1:0-811 GCF_000164805.1 Carlito syrichta
AGGTACAGAGATCTCCCATGGCTGCATGGGATCTTATCAAGTTCTAGGCTTCCCTCAGGTGCAGGAGTCTTTTTCAGGTGCAGGGCTCTCCTTTAGGGGTGAGGGTCTTACTCTTTATCAGGTGCTGGACTCTGCCTCAGGTGCAGGGCTGTATCTCACATGTAGGGCTCTCCCTCTGGTGCATGTATCTTCCTCAGGGATAAGTCTCTCCCTCTGATAGGGACTCTTCGTAGGTTGCAAAGTTCTCCCTTAGATGCAGGGATGCTCCCTCAGGTGGGGGGACTCTCCCACATGTGCAGGAGGACTTCTTCAGATACAGAGCACTGTCTCAGGTGAAGGGGCCTCCCAGTGCAGGGGCTCATCATCAGGTCCGGGCTCTTCCTCAGGTTCTGGATTCTTTCTCAGGTGCAGGGGCTCTTTCTGAGGTTCAAGGCCTCTTCCTTCAGAGGTTGGTTCTCCCTTAGCAGCATGGACTCTTTCAGGTGCAGCACTCTCCCTTAGGTACAGGAATTCTTCATCACATGTGGGGGCTCTCCCTCAGGAACAGAGACTTTCCTTTAATTGCAGGGCATCTTCCACATTCAGGGACTCTCTCTCAATTCCAGGAACTCTCTCGTTTGTGCCAGCATTTTCCTCAGGTGCAGGAACTTTCCTTCAGGGACGAGGTTGTATCTATATGGCAGGGGCTGTACATCAGGTGCGGGGGTTCTCTCTGAGGTGATGGATCTCTCATGTGCAGGGGCTCTTTCTTCAGTTTCAGGGACTCGTCATAAAATGCAGGGTTCTCTCAGATTTCTGGGCACTACTTTTT
>NW_007128043.1:0-867 GCF_000164805.1 Carlito syrichta
TCCTCAGGGACAAGTCTCTCCCTCTGATAGGGACTCTTCGTAGGTTGCAAAGTTCTCCGTTAGATGCAGGGATGCTCCCTCAGGTGGGGGGACTCTCCCACATGTGCAGGAGGACTTCTTCAGATACAGAGCACTGTCTCAGGTGAAGGGGCCTCCCAGTGCAGGGGCTCATCATCAGGTCCGGGCTCTTCCTCAGGTTCTGGATTCTTTCTCAGGTGCAGGGGCTCTTTCTGAGGTTCAAGGCCTCTTCCTTCAGAGGTTGGTTCTCCCTTAGCAGCATGGACTCTCTTTCAGGTGCAGCACTCTCCCTTAGGTACAGGAATTCTTCATCACATGTGGGGGCTCTCCCTCAGGAACAGAGACTTTCCTTTAATTGCAGGGCATCTTCCACATTCAGGGACTCTCTCTCAATTCCAGGAACTCTCTCGTTTGTGCCAGCATTTTCCTCAGGTGCAGGAACTTTCCTTCAGGGACGAGGTTGTATCTATATGGCAGGGGCTGTACATCAGGTGCGGGGGTTCTCTCTGAGGTGATGGATCTCTCAGGTGCAGGGGCTCTTCTTCAGTTTCAGGGACTCTTCATAAAATGCAGGGTTCTCTCAGATTTCTGGGCACTACTTTTTGTGGTGGGATTCTTTTTCATGTGCAGGACCTCTCTGTCCTAGGGAGGAGTTTTTCTGGATTCTTTTTAGTTGCAGGGCTGTATTAGAGGTATGGGGTGCTTTCTCGGGTGCAGGGATGTCAGTTGCAAGGTTCTTTCTCAGGTGCAGGTACTATCCCACAGGTGGGTAGACTCTTAGCTATGTTTAGGATCTCTTCTCCAGGGGCAGTGGTTCTTTAGGTGCAGGGGCTCTTCCAAAAGCACAGG
>NW_007128044.1:0-782 GCF_000164805.1 Carlito syrichta
TTCTCGGGTGCAGGGATGTCAGTTGCAAGGTTCTTTCTCAGGTGCAGGTACTATCCCACAGGTGGGGTGGACTCTTAGCCATGTTTAGGATCTCTTCTCCAGGGGCAATGGTTCTTTAGGTGCAGGGGCTCTTCCAAAAGTACAGGGTTCTGCTCCAGTTGCAGGAGCTTATCATCAGTTGCTGAAATATCCCTCGTCTTGGGTACAGGGCTTCTCTTTCAGGTGTAGGAAATTGTTCTCAAGTGTAAACTCTTATTTCGGTCAGGAACTTCTTTATGTGCAGGAACACCTAATCGAGTACAGGAGCTTTTGCTCAGGTTCAGGGTTCTTCCTCAGGTACAGCATCTTCTCCTTAGTTACTGGGTCTTTCCCTCATGGACAGTGGATCTCCCTCAAGTGCAGGAACTGTCCATCAGGTTCAGGGGTTCTTCATCAGGTGCTGGGTCCTTCCTCAGGTTCAGGGGCTCTCCCTCAGGGACAAGGATCTCCCTCAGGTCCAGGGACTCTTTATAAGGTGAGTGTTCTCCCTTATATTCAGGGTGGCTCCCTCAAGTGGTGGGATTCTCCTTCATGTGCAGGGGCACTTCTTCAGGTACAGGACTCTTCCTCAGCTGCAGGGGCTTTTCCTCAGGTGCTGGAGTCTTAGGTGTGTGGGCTGTCTCACAGGTACAGGGCTCTTTCTCAGTTCATCCCTTTTACTCAGGTGTAGAACTCTTCCTTGGTGCAGGGGATCTTCACCAGATGCTGTGATCTCCATCAGAGGCAGGGCTCTCCCTCTGGTT
>NW_007128045.1:0-8597 GCF_000164805.1 Carlito syrichta
AAGACTGGTATGCTCTGTTGCCAAGAAAAATGAGTATTTTGAAATGAGTTCTTCTGCATGCTTAGAAAGAAAAGTCGTTAAAGTGAGGATATCTTTTTCTTTTCAGCACATTTGTGTTCCATTTTGATCCAGTATGTTAGGCCTTTGTCAGACATGGAGTAGACAAATACTTTTTCCCGGTCTGCAGTCTGTCTCCTGCTCTCTTGATGGTATCTTTGGCTTTGCAGAAGCTTGTCAGTTTAATGAGGTCCCACTTCTCTATTTTATCTCTTTTGGCCTGTGGGTTTTGGGTTTTGTTGAGGAATGGGATCACAGTTCCGATTTCCATAAGGGTGTGTCCTGCATTTTGTAAGGTTCTCATGGTGTGAGGTTTTACATTAAGGTCTTGGATCCATTTAGAGTAAATTTTTCTGTATGGGGTAGATAGGGGTCTTCTTTGAGTCTTTTGCATGGGGTCAGCCAGTTTTCCCAGCTCCATTTACTGAATAGGTTCTCCTCTCCCCGGTGGTAGGTGGTGCAGGATTTGTCAAAGATGAGTTGGTTGAGAAATTGAGGTTTTGCTTCTATAATCTCAATTCTATTCCATTGGTCTATATGCCTGTTCCTGCACCAATACCAAGCTGTTTTGATTATTGTAGCTTTATAGTAAAATTTTAAGTCTGGTAACGTGACACCATCTGGTTTTTTTTTTTTTTTTTAGTTAGTTTTGTTCTGGCCATTGTTGGTCGTTTGTGTTTCCATATGAATTCCTGTATTGTTTTTTCTAGGTCTGACAAGAATGCTGCTGGTAATTTGATGGGTATTGCATTAAATCTGTAGATTGCCTTAGGTAGGATGGACATATACACAATGTTGATTCTTCCCAGCCATGAGGATGGGATCTTTTGAAATTTGCTTATGCTTGATTTATGGCCCAGCAGGCTTCTTTCACTTCTGATCATGGCCAAATGCCTCACAACCCACAATTCCTTGAGGCTATTTTAACTTTCACTCAAGGCATGGATGGAGCAAGAACAGACTTACTGTCCCATGGTAGACAATGGGACTTCAAAAGACTTGTTACCCTCAGAGTCCTAACTAGTTTGGGGCAATGGTGCTCTGCTTCAGGAAATATGAAAGAAGCAGGGTGTCTGCATTTCAAATAATTACATCAAAGATTGAGGTGGGGTTGGGAAAATAGGAGGGGTAGTAGTGAAGTGTCTGAATCTCTTGATATCCTCTCACGGAAATATCTCGAAGAAAACCAAAACCTGTGAAGTATTTACCCCCAAACTGGAGGACACAGTTCTTCCTCTGAACCCCAACACAGAGTGTGGGGCAAACCAACAGACACCAGACCTGCCCGGTATGACCATCACCACAATAGAAAGTGGTCAACAGGTGGTCTTTAAAGGGCTGGCCAGTGTTCACTGGAAAATAAAGTGAGCCAGTTCAAGAACAGCTGAAATGCTGAGGGGAGTGCTCGGTACCAAATTGACATTACAGGGGCCAGTAGTAGAATCTGAAGGGCTGATGGAGCCGACCCCCTCTGCACTCTTGAATCTGAGAAGCCACACTTCCTTACTGGGATGCAGCTTATCACAGAGGAGAAACTGTCAGGAGGAAAAACAGACACAAAGAATAAAAATCAGGAAAGGGAGCAGAATCAGGAATTCTGGAAAGCAAGCCACCATGTTTTTGATACTTTGTTAAACAGGCCGGACAAGACAGCTAATGCCAGTAATCCCAGCACTTTGGGAAGTTGAGGAGAGATGATAACTTGAACCCAGGAGTTGAGATTAACCTGACACCACAGCCAGACATCATCACGCACACACATACACACATACACACATGCAATGCCTGGTGTGCGTGACGCATACCTGTAGTCTCCGTTACTACGAAGGCTGAGGGAGGAAGATTGATTCAGTGCATGAGTTTGATGGTTTGGATAGCCCTTATTGTGCCATTGCTTTCTGGCCTGGGAAACTGTGTGAAAACCCAAGTCAAAAACAATAAATAAGTAAATAAGAAATAAACTGATAAAGAACAGAAAAATGAGGGAACATAATGGGTAATGTCTTAAAAAACAAGTAAAGCATTTTAAACATCAAAAGGAGATAAAAAGTATTCTAGGGAAATGGTGACTAGAAAAGGCAAAGCACCAGGCTAATTAATTATTAATCCAGTAATACAAATACCTATGAAGAGATAACTCAGTAGGACAGATTATTCAATCACTCAAGAACAATCAGGTTGGGGTAGAAACAAATAATTTCCCCGGACTAATTTTCAAAGTGGTAAATGTAGGTGTATCTAGGGAGAGGGGATGTGGATGTATTTCAAATACTGAGAAATAGCTGAATCTCGGCCATTTGTGTCTTTCTAATGTTCTATGGTGAATTTGTAATTTCCGAGTTCTAAATGCCTGAGTTCAAATCCTAGCTCTCCTACTTCCTAGCTCTAAATCTTCAGCAAATTCTTAATATACTCTACTTCTTATCGAAAATGGGATGAATTGAGCCAGGTGATAACTGGCAGAGACTAAAATCTCAATCAATGCAACTTAGGAGGGGAAACAACCTAAATGTCCAGCAACTGAGGAATGGATAAGCAAATGGGTCATAGCAATATTGTAGAATACTATACGGTAGTGAAAAGGAATGAAATAGTGACACGCACTGGAGCATAGATACACCTTTAAGCTGATCTGCTCAGGGAAAAAACCAGATACCAATGTCACGTTTGATTCCATGTATTTGAGTTGACAGAAAAGGCAAATCCCCAGGAACTGGTGGGTGCTTGGGGCCGGAGGGAGGGTGGAAGAGGGAATGACTGACTGCTGATATGTACGAGTTTTTCTATTGGGGATGAAAAATGTAATCGATCCGAGAGTTGTACCAACTCATGAATATACCAGATGCCGCTGAATTGTATGATTTTGTTATGCAAATTGAATCTCAAAAATTTTAAAAAGGTAATGACTGATCTTCCATGTTGGTGATGCACTGCTTCCTCCTCTTTTTCACCCCCTTGATTCCTTTGTCGCCTTCCCCCCCTGCACCCAACCCTCTCTACCTTTCACTATGAGTCCAGGCCACCCAAGTTTACCTCAGGGCTCTTGGGTTCCGGCATCCTGTGGCTTTGGGGGTGACACACTGTGCACATAGAATCACCTCTCTCATCCCGTGGAAAGGTACACTCCAAACCGAGTTTTCTCCTGCGCTCCAGTCGATGACAAGAAGGTTCCACAAGCTGGTTTCATGGAGGGAGACATCGTGGGGGACCCTCATCTGAACGTTTAAGCCCTTCCAGAAGTTCGATCTTATGTGCCGGTAACCTCCAAACGCCGTGCTCTGGAAGCCAGGTGGGTCGCTGCAGGCACTTCAAAACACCAAGGACTTTGGGGTTCCTCTGAAGCTTCACTTTGGGGCCTTGCCCCTTTGCATGTGGTGTGACCCCAGCCTATTGGTGAGCCTCACCAGTACAGTGTCACAGTGATACAGGCTTTGTGTGTTGTGAATGTGACCCTAAATAGAACTTCTTGCTGGTCTTGTCATCATGGTTGAGTCAATGGTGGTTGATATCCCAGCCCCAGTTCTGTGTAGGCTTCAAACCGTGGTGGTTTAACTATTGAGCTGCCAGGCTATCGGCTTCCCTAAAATTACTGGGGGCACTTACTACTCCCCTGGTACATTCCCCTATGTTTGGTATTCACCTTTTTGGCTGTTACATATGGTTAATGTAGCCCAAACCTCTTGTAGATGTGTCCGAAACCTTATTTTCTATAATGTGTACCTGGTAGACCATGATGTGAGGTCATCCTCCATGACATGTTTTACATTTCTTATGGTCAACCCAGACACAGGTTCTGCCATCTCCAGCTTTGTCCAAATGGATTCCTTTCCGTGCTAACCTCAGACTCTTGTGTCAAAGTTCTCCCATTCTTTCCATTCGTGATTTCTTTCATAAACCCAAAACATTTCCCTCCTTTTGGCCATTCTAGCCCTGGCCCCGGTTATATCTTTCTGATTTTTCCTCAGTTCATATCCCCGTTCCCCTATTTTCCAAATCAACTTCCAACTTTTTCTTTCTTTCTTTCTTTCTTTCTTTCTTTCTTTCTTTCTTTCTTTCTTTCTTTCTTTCTTTCTTTCTTTCTTTCTTTCTTTCTTTCCTTCCTTCCTTCCTTCCTTCCTTCCTTCCTTCCTTCCTTCTTTCTTTCTTTCATTTTTCTCATTTTCCTTTTTTTTTTTCCTTTTAGACTTGGAGTGTCACTTTCTGGGACAAATAGAATGCAGTGGCACACTCACAGTCACCACAGTCTCAACCTGCTGGGCATAGGTAATATTTCTGCCTCAGCTCTTCAATTAACTGGAGCTACAGGTGTATGCCACTATGCCTAACTAATTTTTTAAAGTTACTGTAGAGAGGAGATCTCATCTAGTTTACCAGGCTGGTCTTGAACCCCTATACTCAAGCAGTCTTGTCACCTCTGTCTCCAAAGGTTCTGGAACTACAGGCACGAGCGAGCACCTTTGATCACCACTTTTATCAAACAAAAAGCACAGATAACAGAATATCAAACTCAAGAAAATCTTTATTAGTCGCACATTGCAGAGTTCTTTTACATTCTATTTTAGTTTTATAAAGTTTTAAAATATACCTAAATTGAGAAATTGTATCTATGTATGCGTAGAAAACTAGGTGGTACCAAAGAGGATACCAACAATCTTCCCAGCATTTAGATTCTGTAGCCATAGTATTGAGAAATTTCCATATTGTTTTCCCTCTGAACAAAAAACTGCACTTTCCCCCAAGAGGTATATGTGGCGGCCTTTTGACGTTCTTGTTGAGCCTGCCGCTTCATGGTCTCACGTTCTGACCTCTGCTCTTCTGTGATGGCTGTTGACAATACCGGTTCAGGAACAGTCGGTTTCCTCCAAGGCTTGGTTGGCAGCTGAAGTCTTCAAGTAGATAATGGTTTTGAGGCCTGAGTGGTGGCTGGAAGTTGGTCTCAGCAGGGAAAACAGGCTTCTTGTAGAGAGACGTGCGAGGTGGTATTTTGTTCGGGCCGGGATTTAGTGTAGAGGTCTGAGGGATAGGAGGTTGAACTGAAGCTGTGGAGCTGAATCGGGTTTCGTTGCTTGAAATGGACCGAGTAGGTCTGGCAGGACCCGTTGAAGATGTGTGGGTAGGAGCTGGTTGGGATGGACTGTCTGCAGGAGGCTGAGCCAAGTTAGTAATAACAGGCCTGGCAGAGTCAGGCACAGCAGGCCTACATGCGGCCAGAGACGGCGGCCGTCGAGGATCAGGGGTAGCTTGAGGTTTGTCCAGAGGTGGAAAAGGCAGAGGGATCACCTTGACTTTCCCAGGTGGTGGAAGCTCGTCCTGGGCGGGAGATGGCCACTGATTTTCAGCACTGATGCTTGGTTTGGGGACTTTGCTTTGCATTTGCTCAGTGCCTTTACCCTTCTGTGGGGTATCCAGTTGTGTCTTGAGAGCAAGGGATGGCTTGGCCTCTTTGCTGTAGCTTGAGATTCCCCGGGTCCGGGAGGAAGAGACTCCAGTTTGCTTGTCAATCGTCTTTCCCAGGGGATGGAAAACCTGCACGGACTCTAGCAAATGCATGCCTAGACCAGTTCGAGGCTTTTTAAAGTCCTCTGGGCTAAACACAGGTAGATTATTTTTCCGCTTCATCTTGGGATGGTTTGGCTCTTTTGCCTTGGTGGTGTTCCCCGACTGTTTACTCTCTCCGGATTCCTTGGTGTTGCTTTCTCCGGTTCTTTGGGTCTTTTTGTGTCCATGCTCCTTTGTTTTACAAATTCTAGTGGATGCTGCTTTCTGCGGCGTGATGTCAGAATGCTTGGCCACATCCGCAGGAGGCCTGTCACCGGCTGTAACATTAGAAACAAGCACTACACCCTCTAACTGGCTCTCGTGGTTCTTTGGCTGGATTTTGGCCTCTGGAACTCCTTGGATAGGTTCGGAAATCTTGCGTTTGTTCTTCCTGCCTCCATTGAAGGGACCCTTTATGGCACTTGGGTTTTCCTGCATTTGAGTCAGTTTGAAGGCTCTGGTATCTTGGGCTTTGATTCCTGTGGAACCTTTGGGCTGGTCATGATCTTTGAAGGAATCGAAGAGAGATGGAAGGCCAATAACCTCTGACAGTGTGCTGATGTCCGCAAAACTGCTGCTAGACTCAATTCCACATTCAAGGGTGCCCTGATCCTCAAGACTTAAGCTGTTTTCTCGTAGGTTGGAACTTTCAGAAGAAGGTTGTTCCTCAGGGCCAAGAGGATCAATGCTGGACAGAAGATGCGGAATATCAGGAATTTCTATAGGGAGTAGTGGAGGGTCTTCATTTTCTGTTGAGGTCTGGCAGACACCCAGAGGCTTGGAAAGCTTGGTTTCGATCTCCCTCAAATTCCTATTATGTGAATGTTCCTGGCTTTTGGGCAGGTCAAGATCTTTTACATAATCGAAGAGGGATGGAAAATGATTATCCTCTGCCAGCGTGCTGATGTCTGCCAAACTGCTGCTCGAACCAGTTTCACAGTCAGGTGTGCCTTGAGCCTCAAGACTTAGGCTGTTTTCTCCTAGACTGGAATCTATCCTAGCAGATTCCTGGATAGGAGCTTTCACACAACTGTCCCCAAGCTCAGGTGATGAACTAATTTCAATTCTTTCCATATCTTTGCTGTTACAGGACTTGGGGAATTCTGTCTTTTGTAAAGGACCCATTGTCTGAGTTGAAGTGTGCAAATCAAGGGAAGACTCAATCTCCTGGGACGTTTCCATTACTAGAAAGGAATGAAGAAACAAGTCATTCCCTGGTAAGTGAGACATTCTCCCTACACACCCATGAAGCACTCAGGGACCGACCTTCGCATGTTGGTCGAGCACTGGTGACTAACTCTTTTTAAGGACCACCTCAAGACTCTTTATTAGGAGATAGGCCGTGGCTGTTGTAGCTTTCGCTGTTAATTAATGGTGTTTTGCTAATTTTTCTTTGTAGTTCACAGTGTTGTTATAAGTCAGACTCACAGTGAAAATAATATATTGAAAGACGAAGTGTTTTGTAAAGCCTAGCATCTTCTTAAAGTGTGTTTTTCAATTCTTTCCACTCTCCTGAGAGAATAAGATGACTTTGGACTGTGAACTAGGACAGAGTGTTGAGTTCTTTCTCATGCAATCATTATGTAAGGACAGCCTCTAATCCTGCTTGCTTTGGGATGCATTTCAGAATAATTGGTCTTAAATCCTGGTGTCAATTAAGATGTATTAAAGTGTCACTATCACAAGAAGACTCCTGAAGTGCTTTCCAAAGACATTACGGCAATACCTTAGGGAAGAATGTTAATGAGAGTGTGATGGGACAGGGGAATGGATTGGCCAGGGCAGCAAAACGCATGGTATACTCTGGTGTACCTCTGTGGTTCTCTTACGTGTAGCATCGATGGCCATAGTAATATCCTCCTTTCTGACCTATTCGGGTATTCTCATATTGAGTCTAAAAATAGAGAACACAGAGCACGAGTAGCGGTTGAAATCCGCAACTCCAATTTTACCGATCTGTGGACTCACCACTTGTCAGATGCAGCTTTATCCTCCTCCAGTGTGCTGAGCTTATTCTTCTCCCGTCTTCCTGTTTGAACTCACCTTCAAAATGTGTTTCTGTGCTGGGCGGAGGAGGCTCGGAGTAGTAGTTTCCAGAGCTGGAGGCTGACGTTAGGACATTTATGGACTGAATCTCCTTTAGCACCATCACCTTTTGTGCTTGAGCAGCAGAGGTGCTATATCCTGGGTATGACACAGAGCCATAGGATTGTGGATAGGGGCCAAATGCTCCAGACACTAGAGGACCCAGTGAGCCTTGACTGTAGTAAGGAATCTGGCCTTCTTCCCGATAGGGGAGTGACAGGCTGTGTCTCTGAGGTGGAATTTGGGATGCTGTCCCTTGAACAAGGCTTGCAGACATGGGTGCATACAGAGGGACCGTGGCATTGACATACGGAGTTGTATCATACCGGGCTGTCACAGACGTGGAAGGACCAGCTGTGCCCCGGTCAGTGACAGTCACAGTGAAGTCACTGAGTGTAGATAAATTATTTGCGGCTCTTCTTGTGATATCCCACTGAGAGCTACCTGAATAAGAGGCAACTGAAGTGGGGATCTGACTCTGGGCAGCAACCCCAGACAGCATAGTTGTGGTGGAATGTTGGCAAAGGTAGGCACCGCCCATGAGTGGCTGGAAAGAGGTGCCAGAGGCCGCTGGGAATAGCCATGCCGAACTGACAGCTGGTGCAGACACTCTGGAGAAGTTGCAGACACTTCCTGTTAGGTCAACTGCCTTGATCACCAAGGGACGAGAATGCTGTATGGAATTTGCAGTTTCAAGGGAAGCTGGACCTTGGAAATTATCTGTAGGAAAGAAGAATGTAATACAAAAACCTATGAAGATGCTTAGATTGTCCTATTTTTTTAGAGCAGCCCTATCTTCGCAGTGTAGCAATCAATAAAGCGATTACACCAATCTTCACTGAGATAATCAGTACCAAACAGTGTATGGTGGCTATAAGTGCTGGAGCAGTTGGGTCTTTCTCTGAGGAACTGATTTC
>NW_007128046.1:0-761 GCF_000164805.1 Carlito syrichta
GCAGCAGAGTATTTCAAAGGCATCTTGAGACTCTCTTATATTTATCATATAAACCTAGATATAATCATCGTTATCATTGAGGAAATTGACATTCTCAAAGTATAAAGAAAGAAAAAAGAAGAAATGACTGCTGGAATTTACTAAACAACCTCAAATAATTCCAGAACATTGTTTTGGATACAAGTGGAATTAGAAATGTGCCTTTGTATTCTTAGGTAGGTCTTTCTTTTTATTCTTGGTCAAAAACAGTTGTTGGTTAATCGGTATGTACTCTGTTTTAGGAATAAAATCGTTGTAAAGCTGAAAATCAACCCTTTACTTGAAAGCTACGTTCCATAAAAGGAATTTGTACTTCAGATGAGAGTTAATAGTTCTTCTAAAAGTTTTAATAAGTGGGAATAGGGGAACCCTTTATATAGTTTAAAATCGGAAGAAGTAAAACATTTCAAATTTATTTTCCATAGCCTTGGACATAACCATGTTCATTAGTTTGTGGTTTAGAGAAAGCATCACTTCCAAACCATACTTCTCATAGATTGACATTCATTACGGTCTAGTGTCATGCTCACTTTGGCAGGGCAAATTCTAAAGTTGGAACAACCATAGAGAAGATTAGAATGGGCCCTGGGTAAGGATGATATGCAAATTCGTGAAGTGTTCCATATTTTTAAAAAGTAATAACCGGGCAACCCCCTGAGTCCCCACCCACTGTGGGAGCTTTCTGTCCTCTCAATAAATCCTGCTGTATAATAATAATAGTA
>NW_007128047.1:0-3855 GCF_000164805.1 Carlito syrichta
CGTCCAGCCATGGGAGGCCGCCTCCTCCCTGACTCTGAGTTCTTTCTTTTCCTGCCCTAGTGCAAGCCCCAATGGTTGGTCAAGACTCTGGGAGCCTGGGAGAGCTGGTCAGTGTGTACTGTCCCCCAGCAGAACTGCAGCAGCCTGTGGGCATCCTCTGTTCCACAGTGACATCAAACCCAATACCCTTGATTCCCTCCTGCTTTAGCCCGCCTCACCCATGGCATGCCAATCCTCTGTGCCTTAGAGACACATACAGATTCCCCTGCTCAGTGTAGGCCATCTCCTCTGTGGACCTGGCCTTGGAGGGTCCAGTGATGAGGGCTGTTAGCCGTGCAGGGGAGGTCTTGGTTTTCTGCAGGGGCTTGTAAAGGTTTTGAAGATGAATGCAGGACGGTCGCTGGTGGGCAGGGCTCTGGCTGCAGGGGCCTGAGCTCTAACTCCACTTTTGATCCTTACTTACTTGATACCGTGGACTTCCCTGCTTCTCCCTTCACCTGGGCTCCATCTTCTCCAAATGGGGAGACTGAGCTCCCTGTACTCTGCCACCCTCTAGTGAGGCGACCTGATCAGCAGGCCAGGCCCTGAGGGCTTGAGTGGACGATCAAGGAGGGTGTGTGTGGAGTTCAAGCCCCACCCCAGCAGGCTTGGGGCCCCGGACCTGCATGCCCCCATAGAAAAGCCTGCTTCTCTGGGGGCCAATTCAACTAGAGGTCCACAGCCAGCTGCCCTCCCTCCATTCCTGCCTTCTTCATTCATTCCTCCTTGATGCTCAGGCATAGTCTCTCCCTATGGGCAGGAGGAGATGGCCAGGCCCTTCCAGGAAGTCTGGACAATGTCACAGCTCCAAGGAGACTCTGCATGCAGGGGAGGTGAATGTCCAAGACCTGAGTTGGGATGGTGGGGAGGGAGAGGTGGTGGGGACAAGTTGACATGGAGACTGGGATATTAGCGTTAACCTGGCAGTTTGGGGTAGGTGAGGAGAATGGCATGGTTGTAGGGAGAGTGATCTGGAGCCATCAACCAACATCTGAAGGAGAGAGAAAACATGGTAGGTCTAAAACACTGCAAGAGGGTCAGCAGAGGGGCTGGCATGGCAGGGAGCAGAGAGGAAGGAGACAGACACAGCAAGGCCAGGTTCAGGGGCATTGGAGGAAGGCTTTCAGGTATGGTGAAGAGGTCAGATTTTGTTTTTGGAATGTGGGGTGCCCCGCCTGGGTCTTGCAGCTGCAGCATCCCCTACCAGGTCCTCCCTCCCTCTCTGACCAGCAGAAGCTCTGAGTTCTCCCCAAAGACCCATTGGCCTTAAGAAGAATCACAAGAGGACTCAAGCAGCTTGTCTTCAAAGTTACTCTCCCACTCCCTCTGTTCTCTCTGGCAGGCAGAGGCCACGTGACCCTACCTCTTCTCCATGGGATGGGAGCCAAGCTGAGGACAGTACAGGTGTGCTCACTGACGGGGAGCTGGTGGTTCTGCTTAAGGGGGGTGTTTGCCCCTGGACTTTGGCTCTGCTCACTCTCCAGTCTCATCCAGAGGGTCCACCCACTCAGCAACCAGTATATGCTTATGAAGTCTGGCAATCTGTTTATTTAAAGTGCTGTTAAGTTGCTAGTGACAAATCCCGGCTATGTATCAGCAATACCTGATAGGATGCTTTTTTAAAAATGCAGATATCCTGGCCGCATTCTTGACTTCAGGATGAGACTTAAAACTGTTTTTTCTGAGAGCACTGTGATAACTTGGTGTGAACAAAGTTTCTGTTGTTGTAACCCAAATGATTCTCTGAAATAGGATTACATTCCTCTCAGGTAGGAGGAACCATTGAGTAAATATGATCATGTTGATTTGTCTGATTTCTCTCTGGTGCCGCCACTCTAAACACCAGTCATTGGTCAACGATTTTTCTGGGAGACATAGTGACATCATCAATGCTGATGCTGTTATAGCAAAGAAATAAAAACCATGTTAAATTTCCAAGTCCATTAAAACTCTAGTTTTTTTAAAAAATCAGTATTTCCTGAACATAAATGGGAAAAAATGAGTAGGAGATGAAATTCTATTTCAAGCCTTTAATTCTATGACCAGCAAGGGATGAAAATATTGGCAAAAACAAACAAACAAAAAAACTTTAGGTATTTGATCATCTCCCTCAGAAATGCTATGTGTAAGTGAAGGTTATTTAATTATTCAAGATAATTGTTCATGGAAGAAATTTGATGTCACAGACATTGGATTCTGTGACAACTCATGTCAACAGAAATGTCTACTGTCATAGGACCTGTGAGCCAATCAGGAGATGTTATCTCTGCCTGAATAACCCGCTATTCAGAGAAGAGGAAATGGTCTTCTGCCCAAGCACGGTGTTTGAGTTTTTCTGTTCTTCCCATGGCAGTCAAACAACTCCTTCTTGAGTGGATAGGAAAATCAGCGAAGGACCAGGAAAGAAAAATACTTGGCATTCTGGAAGATTTCCATCTTTACAGATGAAAACTATTGTAAGATTCCTCTGAATGTTTCAAAAAGTACTCTATCATGTCTCTGACTTTCTCTGTGTCACAGCACCAAGAGGCTGTGCACACAACTGTAGATTATTTTTTCTAGACAGAATACTTGGATTGGATGTGGATGTAGTCAAGGAGGGGACCCTCATGCACCTTGGGCAGGTCGGCCATCTCCAGGGAGCTGTGGGGCCCACAGAGGGGCTGATTCTCTCCCTTCTAGAGGCGGCAGAATCTAAACCCCTAAACACCAGGTAAGAACTCCGTTCAGGCTCAGTCATTACTTAGTGTTGGAAAACAGAGTAAACATCAGTTTCTCTGTCCTGTCCACAACTAAAAGTTAAGAGTTGGGGCTCAAAATCTCTCTTTAAAAACCAAAACAAACACAAACTCTTGTGTGTCATCTGAATTTTCTCCCCTTTGGAATGGAAACAAAGCATTCTTACTTAAATACATTTAAAAGCTGACACAGGCATTTAACAGTTTAGATAATTAATACTTAATTTTCGAGTGGTTTCTGAAGTGTGTCTGCGTAGTAGCCATGTTGTGCCGATGGAAAAAAGAGACAGCAGAGCCAAACAAGGTTGATTTCTTCTTGCTGGTCATACAGGGTGTGGGCTTGTTAGGCACCAAAGCTTCTCCTTGTGTCTGAGCTTGCAGATGACTCTAGGGATCCCTGCCCTCCTCTGATAGGTGGTCTGCCACCAGAAACTGCTCTGCTTCCCCCACACCATTCTGCCTCTTCTGGGACCAGATCTAACTTTAGTCCAAAGAGCCTCAACTCCATGCATTTGCCTCTGAAAGACTCAACCATCAATTTATGCTTATTTTTCTTTTTCAGAAACAAGTTCTCACTTTGTCAGTCACGCAGGCTGAAGCACAGTGGTGTCATCATAGTTCACTGCTGCCTCAAACTCCTAGGCTTGATGGATTCTCCTGCCTCAGCCTTCCAAGTTAGCTGAGGTGCATACCACCATGCCTGGGTAATTTTTTTAAAACATTTATTTTGTGTAGTGACAGGGTCTTGCTATGTTGCTCAGGCTGATCTCAAACACCTGACTGCAAATGATCCTTCTACCTTGGCCTCCTGAGTCACTGGGATTACAGGCGTGAGCCACATTTCTGACCTGAACTATCCATTTCAAGTTATATCAACTGGGGAGAAGGCACTGCCATGTCTTCTGGGTATATTATCCTTCTTTTTGGGGCACATGTCATGCTGCCGTGTGCTATGAGAAATGCTTCCGAGACCTGATGGATTTAGGTTAAGTTGCCCAGGTACTCAGGCTTCAGGAGACCCAGCTTCACTGACTGCTTTTGTCTTTCTTTAGAAAAGCACACCCAGCTGAGATGGGAG
>NW_007128048.1:0-966 GCF_000164805.1 Carlito syrichta
GAGCTGCATTGGGGGTTGGCAATCCCCAGAGGCCAGCAGGGACTTCTCACACTGCCTGGGTAATAAAGGGATTATCTGAGCCTCTTTCCTGAAGATCATACATTTCCAGAGGGTTAGCCTGAGAGATGTCATACCTGGCTATCTCTTCCCTTTCCTAGCACTGAGGAGGTGAAGGGCTGAGGGGCAAAGGTGGAAACAGTGCAGCCCTGATCCCTCCCAGGGTGGGATCAGGGCAGTGCTGTGGCAGGGCCCAGGTCACCTGCAGCTCAGATTCCCCTGAGGGAATGATTCTTTGCCCCACGAACAAGCGTCAGATGTCTGCATTGCCCTGAGTGGATCCTCTGAAACGAACTGCTTCCTTAGAAGTCACCATTTTTTTCCACTCATTTTACACTATCTCTGTTATTTCAGAACTTCTGAACTTGATTTTATAAACCTGGAGGCAGGGGGTGGTGGAGGGAGCCCAGCCAGACCTGAAGCTCATTACTCAGAGAAACTATTTTTAAATACACAAACCTAGCATAAATTTACATATAAAGAAAGATCTTGTTGGGGGGTGGAACCCTGTTATCATAACATTGTGGTTGTCATACAAAGCCACAGAAGGCACATATGCAAAAGTTATGGTTGCTCAGCAACCATAATTGCCTAGTTTAATGCCTAAGCAGATAGACTGATGACTGGAATAAAGTGTGGGGAAGATCCCACATCCCCCACCACCAGAGTGGGTGGGTGATTGCACAGCCCTCCCAGACAACACACACAAGGGGAATTGTTATTAAAGAGATAAAAATTATTCTACACTCTTCAACTGTGCACTGCACTTGTAGCAGTTATTTGTGGCCCAGATAAGAATGTTTCTGTCTTGCCCACCCTTGTTATAACACATGTGACACCAGGCTGCATCAGCGGCACACCATGCTTGTGAAGCCCTATGCTTGGGGCGCAGGACCAGGGGCTGGGACT
>NW_007128049.1:0-768 GCF_000164805.1 Carlito syrichta
GTGACAAGTGGCAGATGGATACTGCAGTGACACATCTCCCCAACGACTGATAAACTCACCCAGCTCTCTGGGGATGTGGGGTCTCCTGGGATGAGGTCCTAATCATGCCTTTATTACCAAAAGTGTGAAAAGCTCCCTGCTGCTCTCTGGGGATTTCCAACCCCCAGGTACTGGAAGAGAGAGCGAGGAGTGTGTCCCCTGAGCTTCCAGCGGGCTGAGCCACCCAAGAGGAGCACAGGCCTGCCGCGAACAAGCAGGGGGTCTGGGGTTAAGGGTAGGGCTCTGATATCCTCCAACCCGTGCCCAGATTTGATGCTACCATTTCATCCAAGACTGACTGATGCTCTCGGAACCTCAGTTTTCTCATCTATTTTTGAGCACTTCCTGCCATAGATAAAGCACAGAACACAAAGAATGGGAGAAACAGAGACATGTGAAGAGAAGGTTTGGCTTCAGTACACTTACGCATGCACTAACACACATCCTTGGCCTTATTAGTAAAGAGCATGATCAAGTTTCATTTCTAATGGTATCCTTGGGTTTCTGAAGGGTTTCCCCACAAGGAATGCCGCAGAAGACAGATGGCTTCATTGTGGAGGGTATCGATCAGGGGATGTGCCCCAGCTGAGAGGCAAGGCAACCATGGTGGGCTTTGTCTCATCCTTGTGTATGTGGTTCAGTGAAAAGAAACAGAATGGGTTATGCAATGCAACTCCCTGTGGTACAAAGTAGCAACACTTCCAGTAGATCAAGGTGAATGTAGGGGGG
>NW_007128050.1:0-3627 GCF_000164805.1 Carlito syrichta
GAGCCACCCAAGAGGAGCACAGTCCTGCCGCGAACAAGCAGGGGATCTGGGGTTAAGGGTAGGGCTCTGATATCCTCCAACCCGTGCCCAGATTTGACTCTACCACTTCATCCAAGAATGACTGATGCTCTCAGAACCTCAGTTTTCTCATCTATTTTTGAGCACTTCCTGCCATAGATAAAGCACAGAACACAAAGAATGGGAAAAACAGAGACATGTGAAGAGAAGGTTTGGCTTCAGTACACTTATGCATGCACTAACACACATCCTCGGCCTTATTAGTAAAGAGCATGATCAAGTTTCATTTCTAATGCTATCCTTGGGTTTCTGAAGGGTTTCCCCGCAAGGAATGCCGCAGAAGACAGATGGCTTCATTGTGGAGGGTATCGATCGGGGGATGTGCCCCAGCTGAGAGGCAAGGCAACCATGGTGGGCTTTGTCTCATCCTTGTGTATGTGGTTCAGTGAAAAGAAACAGAATGGGTTATGCAATGCAACTCCCTGTGGTACAAAGTAGCAGCACTTCCAGTAGGTCAAGGTGAATGTAGGGGGGGCGTCGGAGACAGCCACTCTTCTTGCTGTTCACTCAAGGCCTTAAAACTGGTGTTGCTTTTAGGGGTGAGTGGGAAGTCCTTTAGAAGGCATCTCTTGGAAGGGAATTTGTGGAGCATCGCTGGAGAGCAATGCTGAAGCATGGAAATTACTTTATTTGCAAAGGGCAGACTCATTTTAAAAACAAACCCAGTCTCTGAGTGGGCTTCCTATCAGTGATGAGGAAGGAGGCATTAAAACATTACAACTAGCCGGGCTTGGTGGCTCAGCCTGCAATCCCGTGCCTTTGGGAGGCTGAGGTGAGTGGATTGCCTGAGCCTGCGGGTTCGAGACCCGCCTGGGCAGGGAGACCTCATCTCTACAATAAAAATCAAAAAGTCAACCAGGTGTGGTAGCGCATACCTGTAATTCCGGCTACTCAGAAGGCTGAGGCGGAAGGATCGCTGGAGCCCAGCAGGCGAGGCTGCGGTAGCCGGGAGCGGCCACTGCACTCCAGTCTGGGTAACTGAGTGAGACTCCAACTCAAAAAAAAAAAAAATTGCAACTCCCCTGGAGGTATGGGGTACATTAATGTTCTGAAGCTGAATGATTTGCTCCTTTCTTGGCTTCACAAAACAAAACAAAACAAAACTAAAATAAAAAATCCCCTGGGCTCATACGTTTATTATATAGAGCCCATCATATGGTACTGTTAAATAGATGTTTTCCTGGGTCTAAAAAAGTAAGAAGAAATAAATTAAAATTGCTCCCTAAAACTGTCTTTCCACTCTTCAGTGATAGCCACTGTACTACATGTCCATGTATATAGTCTTAATATTGTACTTTCAAAAATACAGTATTTTTCTTTTTATTATACTGTAAACTTTTTGGTGGCACAGACTTTGTGTGAAGATGCTCAGTAAATATTATGTTAAAGGAATACTATTTAAACATAAATATTGTGTTAGAGAAATGGGTGAAGGTACCCATTAGTTTTTATCAGTGATCTTTTTCACTATTTCAGCAAAGGTTTTCAGTATTTCAGCTTTAAAAATCTGCAGGTACCTACTGCGTTAGTCAGGAATCATCCACTGAACGCCTTCTCATAACCTGAGTGATAAGTATTATCTAAATAGTGTGTGCTTAGCTCATTAGACACATTCTTTCCTGCTTTTATGTCCAAGAAACTTAGTATGTAGCCCAAGTTGAAGTCTACTTAGCAGTGCTGCTCTGTCACCCAATGGAATGGTTACATTTATTATGAAAACATTGTTCAACTTTATCACTTTGTAGCCCAAGTTGAAGTCTACTTAGCAGTGCTGCTCTGTCACCCAGTGGAATGGTTACATTTATTATGAAAACATTGTTCAACTTTATCACAAGTTGAAATTCATGTGCATTCCTCCCAGAGTGTGTAGGCAAAAAAGGCGGATGATTTCCCCTATCACAACTGTCTTCGGACGTGTAGGACCCAGTTCTGATATCTTCGCATTTGCGCGTCATTCTCCCTGACCCTGTGAGTTTAAGTTTCTCAGATTCCTGCCGGGCTCGGTGGCTCCGGCTGTAATCCCAGCACTTTGGGAGGCCGAGGTGAGTGGATTGCCTGAGGTTGCGGGTTCGAGACCCGCCTGGGCAACTTGACGAGAACTCATCTCTACAATAAATTAAAAATTAGCCGGGTGTGGTAGTGCACACCTGTAGTTCCAGCTACTTGGAAGGCTGAGGCGGAAGGATCTCCAGAGCCCAGCAGGTCGAGGTTGCAGTGGCTGGGAGCAGCCACTGCATTCCAGTCTGGGTGACAGCGTGAGACTCCAACTCAAAAAAAAGTTTCTCAGATTCCTTGAAATGAGGTGGAATATAAATGAAGAGACGCGTAAACAACCTTGTAAGCATCTGAGCTCCAGTTCAGTGAGGGATACCATAAAACCACTGGCCTAATATGCTCCTATTTACAGGCCTTTTTTGTGGAACAAACACAAGTGTAGCATATGTGATTGAATTAAGTAAATCCCACAGTGGTTGAGTTCAGTATCTCTCTTTCCAATCTGCACTCATCACAGAGACAGAAAAGAGCCCAAACTCGATATGGCTCCACTCTCTTATTTATTTATATAGTTTTTTGAAGCTGGAGTCTCACTCTGTCACACAGGCTGGAGGGCAGTGGCACACTACTGACCTCCACAGCCTCAACCTGCTAGGCTCCAGCGATCCTTCCACTTCAGCCTTCCAAGTAGCTGGAACTACAGGTGTGCACTACCACTCCCAGCTAGTTTTCAGTTTATTGTAGAGATGAGAACTCGCCAAGTTGCCTGGGCAGGTCTCAAACCCATGGGCTCAGGCAATCCACTCACCTCAGCCTCCCAAAGCCCTGGGATGACAGACTGAGCCATGGAGCCTGGCTAATATGGCTCCTCTCTCTATGGGTGCTGGCTTCTTGGAATTCTTTAAGATCCTAGACTGATGACTTCCCATTGTCTTCTTCTCTGCCCTGGCCATTGTCAGGGTGATTTGGTGCTTTTTTTCTTTTGCTTCCCTGCATGCTTTTCTGACTTTCTTTTTCTTCTGGTTGATCTCTGAGGCTCACTGGCTCTGACTCCCACCTCCATGCACCAAGGCTATAGGAGAGGGTGGATGTTAATTCACTCTCTGGGGGCAGGACTGGCTCTCTCTGTGCTCAGGCTGACTGTAGAGACACTCATATGTCTGTGCGCGCTCTCTCTCTTTTGTAAATTAGAATCCTCAGGATTTCAACCTAGGAGTATTGAGACCAGTCAGAAACGTCTGCATTTTTAGAAGAGAAAACTGTCAGCCCATTGATTCATTCAGAAGTATTTACTGGGTGCGCACCACATGCTAAGACTTGTTCCAAACTCTGTCTAGATAAATTAAGAAAACAATTTGTGGGGTGAGAGCTGAGGGTTGGACCTGTTTGTTGAAGTGTAATTCAGGAATCTGTCAAAAATATCTACTTTTGTGTGAAAGAGTTTATCTTCCTTTATTTTCACAGACAATATTTGTATCCATGAAGACGAATCCAGGGATGCCCATCCCTAAGACAATAATTTCTCCTTTCTCCTCCTTATGGCTCGGCTCCTGA
>NW_007128051.1:0-2191 GCF_000164805.1 Carlito syrichta
CCCAGCTGAGAGGCAAGGCAACCATGGTGGGCTTGTCTCATCTTGTGTATGTGGTTCAGTGAAAAGAAACAGAATGGGTTATGCAATGCAACTCCCTGTGGTACAAAGTAGCAGCACTTCCAGTAGGTCAAGGTGAATGTAGGGGGGGCGTCGGAGACAGCCACTCTTCTTGCTGTTCACTCAAGGCCTTAAAACTGGTGTTGCTTTTAGGGGTGAGTGGGAAGTCCTTTAGAAGGCATCTCTTGGAAGGGAATTTGTGGAGCATCGCTGGAGAGCAATGCTGAAGCATGGAAATTACTTTATTTGCAAAGGGCAGACTCATTTTAAAAACAAACCCAGTCTCTGAGTGGGCTTCCTATCAGTGATGAGGAAGGAGGCATTAAAACATTACAACTAGCCGGGCTTGGTGGCTCAGCCTGCAATCCCGTGCCTTTGGGAGGCTGAGGTGAGTGGATTGCCTGAGCCTGCGGGTTCGAGACCCGCCTGGGCAGGGAGACCTCATCTCTACAATAAAAATCAAAAAGTCAACCAGGTGTGGTAGCGCATACCTGTAATTCCGGCTACTCAGAAGGCTGAGGCAGAAGGATCGCTGGAGCCCAGCAGGTGAAGCTGTGGTGGCCGGGAGCGGCCACTGCACTCCAGTCTGGGTAACCGAGTGAGACTCCAACTCAAAAAAAAAAAAAAAAATTGCAACTCCCCTGGAGGTATGGGGTACATTAATGTTCTCAAGCTGAATGATTTGCTCCTTTCTTGGCTTCACAAAACAAAACAAAACAAAAAAACTAAAATAAAAAATCCCCTGGGCTCATACGTTTATTATATAGAGCCCATCACATCGTACTGTTAAATAGATGTTTTCCTGGGTCTAAAAAAGTAAGAAGAAATAAAATTGCTCCCTAAAACTGTATTTCCACTCTTCAGTGATAGCCACTGTACTACATGCCCATGTATATATTCTTAATATTGTACTTTCAAAAATACAGTATTTTTCTTTTTATTATACTGTAAACTTTTTGGTGGCACAGACTTTGTGTGAAGATGCTCAATAAATATTATGTTAAAGGAATACCATTTAAACATAAATATTGTGTTAGAGAAATGGGTGAAGGTACCCATTAGTTTTTATCAGTGATCTTTTTCACTATTTCAGCAAAGGTTTTCAGTATTTCAGCTTTAAAAATCTGCAGCTACCTACTGCGTCAGTTAGGAATCATCCATTGACCACCTTCTCATAACCTGAGTGATAAGTATTATCTAAATAGTGTGTGCTTAGCTCATTAGACACATTACTTTCCTGCTTTTATGTCCAAGAAACTTACTATGTAGCCCAAGTTGAAGTCTACTTAGCAGCGCTGCTCTGTCACCCAATGGAATGGTTACGTTTATTATGAAAACATTGTTCAACTTTATCACAAGTTGAAATTCATGTGCATTCTTCCCAGAGTGTGTAGGCAAAAAGGCGGACGATTTCCCCTATCACAACTGTCTTCGGACGTGTAGGACCCAATTCTAATATCTTCACATTTGCGCGTCATTCTCCCTGACCCTGTGAGTTTAAGTTTTTCAGATTCCTGCCAGGCTCGGTGGCTCAGCCTGTAATCCCAGCACTTTGGGAGGCCGAGGTGAGTGGATTGCCTGAGCCTGCGGGTTCGAGACCCGCCCTGGGCAACTTGACAAGACCTCATCTCTACAATAAATTAAAAATTAGCCGGGTGTGGTAGTGCGCACCTGTAGTTCCAGCTACTTGGAAGGCTGAGGCGGAAGGATCGCCAGAGCCCAGCAGGTCGAGGTTGCAGTGCTGCTCCCAGCCACTGCATTCCAGTCTGGGTGACAGAGTGAGACTCCAACTCAAAAAAAAAAAAGTTTCTCAGATTCCTTGAAATGAGGTGGAATACAAATGAAGAGACGCGTAAACAACCTTGTAAGCATCTGAGCTCCAGTTCAATGAGGGATACCATAAAACCACTGGCCTAATATGCTCCTATTTACAGGCCTTTTTTGTGGAACAAACACAAGTGTAGCATATGTGATTGAATTAAGTAAATCCCACAGTGGTTGAGTTCAGTATCTCTCTTTCCAATCTGCACTCATCACAGAGACAGAAAAGAGCCCAAACTCGATATGGCTCCACTCTCTTATTTATTTATATAGTTTTTTGAGCTGGAGTCTCACTCTGTCACACAGGCTGGGA
>NW_007128052.1:0-3285 GCF_000164805.1 Carlito syrichta
GGTGAAGGCAGAGAAGTCTGCCACTGACCCATCGCTCTGCCCCATCAATTTACTTCTCCTGACACTTGGCAATGTGTCAGTGTGGGTTGCATTTGATTGGTCCGGGTAGGTTAAATAAAAATTGGTTTAATGAATATTTCAAAACACCTTGTCTGTACCAGATATTTTAATTAAGGGACATGCATTCCGTATGTGCACAGGGCTCCCTCTCCTCCAGTGCTTTTCGCAGGTTCCTATGGGGTCTTTGGCTTCAGAGGAAAACAGGGCCATAAAACAGGCCAGGTGGGGATGCTGGCGTGGGTTCTGAAAAGCTATGGTCTTTGTAAAGTGGAGAAGGGAACACGCATGGCCAGACTTCTGTAAAGAGTGAAGTTCAGTCAGCAAAGGCTCTGGCCTGGGGCAACAGGGCTCATGTGTTGTGGCTCAGAGGTGTTCTCTCTCTCTCTCTCTCTCTCTCTCTCTCTCACAGTAAAACAAGGTTTTGCTATGTTTCCTGGGCTGGTCTCAAACTCCTGGCTTCAAGTGATTCTCTCACCTCAGCCTCCCAAAGTGCTGTGATTAGAGGCCTGAGCCTCTTCTTTCTCAAACCTGAGGGCAGCCTGGTCAGGTCATATTTTGGGTCATTCTCCCTTATTCTCAGGGGTCTGACACTCACACTGTGAGAAGGGTGTGTCCCCTGAGGATTTGCTATAGACCCTTGATAAACACTAGATGTAGGATGAGTCTGGCTTGAGTTGGAACTGGTCTGTTGTTTCTTTGTTCCCTGAGTGTAAAATCCCAGGAGGCACAGAATGTTCTTACCTATGCTGGCCCCACTATAATTTCCTGCTTGGTACCTTTTTTTTTTTCACTCCACTAACATTATAGTTCCCTTTTGTATCAAGAACAGAGGGTCCATAGAAGAATGAGGTCAGGCACTCACTTACAGACAGACCAATGGGCAAGACAGGAGGAAACAGAGACCTTACAAGTCAGAGCTTGCTGGCAAGTGAGAGGGGAAGGACAGCAAGGCTCCTCAGTTCTGCGCTTTTTCTTCTTACCAGCAGTTTCATGGTTATTGTGCTGACCATGAAACTGCTGGTACCTTTGATACCTTTGGCCTGGCCTCAGTTTCTTTCCTGGTAAATGACTTCCTGGGGACCCACAAAGATAAGCTGTGAGGTGTGTCACAAGATCAGGAGTAAAACTGAAGAAGAGCTGTAGTCCCTGGTCTTCCTTTGATCTCAGGTGGAATGTAACCCAGGGCTACCCCCAGAGTCACGCACACTCTAGCATGTGTATATTTTCTTTTCTCTGTCTTGGGAAAATATGGGATGGACCTGGAGCTCCTGGTTTCAAAGAGAAGAAAAAGATCACCATTAAACCCTGCCGGAAGGACAGAAAGGGGAATCATATTGTTTGTGTGGCAGAGTCTAGAAATATGCTTTCAAATAAAGAAATAATAAGTTCCTTCTTAGTGCTTAATGCAAATGCTTATTCTTTTCTATGCCATCCTCCATCCTCTGCTATTATTAACATTAACAGGGGCTGATTCATATGGAATGTTGTTACACCCTCCCCCCTTGAAAAGCACCTAAATTCTTTTCCCTTGGGGGAAGACTGCCTTGAGGCTGGACTTTTCAGGCAAGGGGCCCAGTAATTGCTGAGAAATCTTGCTACCTCAAGGCACAGTGCTGGGAGCAGGTCCCTTCCCACATTACCCATGCTAAGCCCCCCAAAGGCTTCAGGGGCACTGGGTTCTGATCACTGCCCAAGAAAGTGGAGCTCTAGTCTCTTTGAAAGTGAAGGTCCTGCTTTGGCGGTTTTTGTGAGTTCATAAAGGTGACAGATTACTTGGCCACATCCAACAGCTCTGAATTTGTTTGAAATTATGTCACATTCTTTGGCCAATATGAAACTCTCTTCATATATCAGATTCTCTGAATCCTCACGTATTCTTGGTAAATGTTTAAAGTACTGTACTACAAACTTTCAGGTAGTAATCTGGCAATGCTTAGAGAAATTAGATGTGTGCATCTTATGGCTTAGTATGGTCCCATTTGCAATAAGAGGACATATTCCTCACAATTATTTGTTATAGCAAATGGAAAGAGTAGGCATGCTTTGCTGGGGCATTGGGTAAATGTAATGTGATATATTACACAATAGTTCCATGCTGCGGATGGAAGAAGGAACAGATTTTTGGAGTAAGATGGACAAATCTTCCAAACGTACCACTCAAGGAAGTAAGAAATAGAGTGAAGTCTAATACAGTTCTGCTTATAAAAGTTAGAAGTATATCCCTACTAAGACAATGGTTAAGAATGCATGCCTATGGAATGTGCACAGATAAAATTCACCAGATGGGCACTTCTGGGATTGGGGGAAGAGCAGAAGTAGAAATGGGAAAAAAGAGACAAATGTTTAACTGAAATCAAGATGGAATCTAGCGTGAATGATACTGATATTGTGCATGAATTGAGAGGTGTGATTAATGCAACTCTACCCATCGAGAAACAAAATAAAGACAAGAGAATAAAAGGATGCATGAAGGTTCCCACCTGTTCTCTAATGATCAATAAAGGAGAGGCGAGGCAGAGTTGGCACACTTGTTTTTGCAGGAGCATCAGAACCACATGGAACTGAGCCTTCTTAAGGACAGGGCTCCGTCTGCTTCATGTGGTTTGGAGTGGTTGCACTTCTAGGTGGAACCCAGCCAGTATTTTCTAATGAACCACGTGCCATTACCTACTTATAATTTATCCTTTCCTTTTCATCAGTATAAGATAAATACACGTAGTAAAAACTTTTAAGCATTGTAGAGAAGTTTAAATTAAGGTGAGATCCCTCCCACCTCTAGCCCCCAAAAGCTTCCCCGGAATTAACTACCACAATATGTTTCTCATGTAGCCTAAGAAGTGTCTGTGCATACACACCTATGCAGAATGACATTATCCTAATAATAACTCCATACTGATTATTGTCATTTACTTGTGAGCAGCACTATGTCTCTTATCTGTGGGGGAAACTCCAGGGAAACAAATTCTGTGAGTGCTCACATCCCTGATAGAAAATGGCATAGTATTTGCATATAACCTATGCACATCCTGTTGTATACTTTAAATCACCTCTAGATCAATTAATGCATTATGTGCACATTACTTCATTCATGTGAATTCAGTGCAGTGCCAGGCATGCTGCAGAGTCAAGTTTTACTTTTTTGGAAATTTGTGGAATTTATTTTTCTGCATATTTTTGATTCCTGAGCTATAGAATCCATGGATGCGGTACCCAAAGATACAGAGG
>NW_007128053.1:0-4482 GCF_000164805.1 Carlito syrichta
ATTCTAGGAGTTCTAATATCTAAGATATTAACTCCTTTTTAGCACACCTTATACCATTTGCCCTTCCTTTGTCCCAATTTAAAAAAATTTTCTCCATGGAGACAGTGTTTTTAATAAAAAGTTTCTCTATACTTTAAAAATAACTGGAGTCGAACCTTAGGTTGACATGACTTGATGCATTCCATGCGGGGCTTTTTCTTTTCTTTTTCTTTTTTTTTTTGAGTTGGAGTCTCACTCTGTTGCCCAGACTGGAGTGCAGTGGCTGCTCCCGGCCACTGCAGCCTCGATCTACTGGGCTCCGGCAATCCTGCTGCCTCAGCCTTCCAAGTAGCTGGAACTACAGGCGCGTGCTACCATGCCCGGCTAATTTTTTGATTTATTGTAGAGATAAGGTCTTGCCAAATTGCCCAGGCGGGTTTCGAACCTGCAGGCTCAGGCAATCCACTCACCTCAGCCTCCCAAAGTATGAGATTACAAGCTGAATCACGGAGCCCGGCCAGGGGCTTTTTCTTTCTTGTCATCTAAGCCAAGAAGTGAAGGCCATTTATGGAATTTGGGGAAATGGCATCAGTCTGGTCTGTGTGAACCAACATCTCATGGCATGTGAATGCTGCAGAATGATCCTGATGTTGAGGGCACTCATCAGACGTGTTTTGGGACCCCTGGGTGGTGTTCCAGGAATGGAGTACACTGAACTGATGCTCAGCACTCTACATGAGTGCTACTACACACAGACACACCAAAAAAATGGCAGCTTCTGTGTGAACCGCATGCATTTTCATGTTCCTCAGTAAGTAGATGGTTAAACAAGTTGTGGTACATCCATATCAGGGTAGACTACTCTGCAATTTATAAAAAGGCACCCCTGGTAACACACAGCAGCTTGGATATACTGCTGGGCAATTATGCTGACTTTTTCAAAAAGCCAACCTCAAAGGGTTGAGTACTGTCTGAATGCACTTGCATAACATTCTTGAAATGACAAAATGATGAATGGAGGACAGATTAGTGGTTGGCCATGGGTGAGAGGTGGGAGAACAGCTCCCAAAGGAAAGTTCCTAAGGGTCACCTGAGAGATCCCTGTGGGGAGGGGCATACCGGTATTGTGACCGTGAGGTGGACACAGGGACATACAAGCCATAAAACTGTATAAAGCTAAACATATTCATGTACAACAAGTGAGACCAAGTAAAACTGGGGAAACGTGAATACCATTGGTTAGTTGTTTTCGTGTTAGTGTCCTAGCTGTGGTACTGTATAGCTTTACAAGATGCCACCATTTGGAGAAGCTGAGTAAAGGGTACATGCGATCTTACTATTTCTTACAACTACACATTAGCTCAAATTTTTAAAAATAATTAAAAGAAAACATAAGTCTACATTTTCTCAGAATTCACTAAAATATGTGTCAACCTCAGGACATTATTATAAAGCATTCTCTTTTCAAAATCTTGTCCGTTCACTGCTTTCCGATGACCATCTGTGTCACTGGGCAGTGAGTCTATTCTAATCTTGACACAGGCAAGTCACAGTCTGGGGTCGATCAAGGTGGGGTTCCTGCCATCTTCCAGATGCCTTGCGGGGAGCCTTGACATATGCAGAGAGAGCAGGATAGTTCTGGAAGTCCAGCAGGAGGCTTTGAACGGGTCCTAGAGCTTCTTCTAGCCTAGGCAGAAGAGGGTCTGTAAACCGGGGTTGTTTTTGATCAACACAGAGGTATGCGCTATGGCAGACAGACACTGAACTCAGGGTTCCAGGATTCTGGGGATAGTTCAGGCCCATCCTGTGCTGCCTTGGGGTCCCAAGCAAGTCCCTGAACATCTTTGTTCAGAGACTAATTTTCCTCATTAGAAAATGGGTATAAAAATAAACTGAGCTCAAGAACGTCTAACGAGGCTCAGAGATGTATAGTGAATGTCCTTAAAAGTCTGCAAGCATGACTAATTGTATTTCCTGAGGCCTCGGGGCATAACCAGGACCAGCATGGGCAGGGCTGCCCAGGCCTCTGGTGGAGGGCAAGGCTGAGTATGTGAAGCCCCGTCCTGCCGTCCTGTCCCAGCATCAACCCTGGCACTGCCACTGTGGCAAAGTGTCACTTCCTGAAGAGCAGGCATTGAGGGTGGGCCTGGGTCTCTGCTCAGGGGCACTGCATGGGTGATGGTTCCTTCTCCTGAGAGAGGACACCACACACGTACAGGGAGAAGGTGCTGAGGCCTGGGGTTGCTGTACTCATGGGCAACTCTGGTTGCCCAACATCAGTGGGTGTTCCTGCCTGAGGTTTGGGAGGAGATGGGAGTGAATGCACTGCAGGAGAGCCATTGCCACTGGGAAGCAGATGCTTGAGGGATCCCAGGAGTGAAGCAGAGAAAGAAGATAAGACACAGGGCTGGACCCCGGAAAGTCTAGTGTATAGGCGGCATGGCTGCAGGCAGACTGTGAGTTCTGGAGGCTAAGACAGGGGACCAGTGCCACAGGCGTAGACAGGCAGCTTCTTCCATGCCCAGACAGCAGCTGGCACCCCAGGCCCCAAGGTCCGCTCTGCTACTTTCTCTGTGGTGAAGAGAGCTTGGTTTCCCCATCTGAGCTTTCTTTCGTCATTAGCGTGAGGAAGGGGTGATGAAGTCAGATTATGCTAACGAGCCCAGAGGGTCCTGGGGTTTCCACAGACCCTTCCATGGACCACAGGAAATGGGGAGGGCTGGGGCCCATCCCAGGCATTAGAGTCACTTTGGGTGCATGTGTGCACGTGTGTGTATGAATGTACCTGTGTGTGTGCTTCTTTTGATTAGCCTTCCTTTGCACAAGACTTTGTTTGAACAAAGGGATTGCATGACTCATTATAGTTTGGAAATAAACAGGGTAGATAGCATTGGAGGGCCATTTTTACTCTAGTAGTCCACAAAGACATTTTTTAAAAGGAGGTGTATGTTGTAGGGATCAAGTACTCTATAAATCACCTAAGTCTTTTATACTTCTGCTTGAAGACTTCAAGTTGTGCTACTAAGCCACCTCTCCTCTCTACCACCCTCACTTCCTCAGCAAATATGTGTCTTACAAGTCCCACTATGTGATCCTTACCTAGGATAGCTTAAATCAGAGAATTTAAAAAGACGTAAATCAAGGAACATGAAGAATGAATGTAACACATGGCTGCACCTGTTTGCAAGCCTTAGAATTTGCTGGGAACCTCAATTCTTTTTTTTAAACTCCTCACCTGGAAAAGAACATTCTGTGATGACAAATGAAGCCCATATCAGCTCCTGGGACTGGGTAAGGGGCAGGCAAGCAGGCTCTGCACCCAGCCCTTCCTAGCCCTCACCTTTCTGCCTCCACCAGGAGCCTGCAGTCACTGAAGAGACTCATTTGTAGGACAGACAGATTTGGGTCAGCCATGTGCATTTCTGCAAAGACAGTCTTTCTACAGAACCACCCACCTGATATCTGGAGGGCTGAACCTGTGCCGAGCGTGGTTGAAAGGCGGTGGAATGACATCAGCAATGTGCTGAGGGAAGGTGAGGTGGTGTCTTCCCCATGAGAATCTCAAAGGGCCTTCTTTTGACAGGGCTATCCCTACCAGTCCTCAGAAGGGAACAAATGAGCTGAGATTCAGCGTTGAGTTGACTGATGGCTATTGTTTGCTTTTGAAGAGCTTTTTGAGGCCCTTCATCTTTGATGTAATGTAGCCCTGCCTGCCCAGTGTGGGCACCCAAGGAATGTTTGTACACTAAACAGAAGGATGAATGAATGAATGTGTGGAAACATCTGCCTGCTTGATGCAGAGAATATTCTGTAACTGGCTTCCTGGAGATATGCACAGCATTTCACACTCCTCTTGGCACTATGCTAAGAGTTTGGAGTTTGAAGCAAGGGCTGTCTTCCACCCCTTTGCATTCTGCTACCTAGCAGACAGTGGGCAGGCTACTTGAGCTCTCCACATCTTGGTCTCACTAACTTAAAATTCTCCTCCCTACAGGCTCGCTGTGAGAATTCAATGAGTTTCATATAAAACAACACCATGCCTGGCACCCAAGCAACATTCATGCTGCACACGTATTCATGGGCAGTAGTAATTTTTATTGTCACTTGGCATTCTTTAGAAGGCCACTTTTCTTCTCTGATGAATGTATTTGCCAGTACTATCCAGGATCAATGATTTCTATTTTTTGTTTGTTTTTGAAAACCTTTAAGCATCCCACGCCTAAAATTCTCTAGCAGTCTAGGCTGAGTAGTTATCTAGTAGTTTGTAATAATTGGCCCTAGCCATCCTAGGGGGTCGATTGGTGGAGTCAGCTGAGCATTTTGCATTTTTTTACTGTAAGGCTTTTCAGAGGTAATTCCAACTACCATTAGAAGGCGAATTTGGTCTTTCACCAAGAACCTCTGCCAAAGCCATCTTTTCCATCAAGAGACTTTGTGTGAGACTTCACAGTTGTCTCTTGAGAGGACAGCAAGAAACCCCTTTGCGGGCCTCAACTTAGGGTA
>NW_007128054.1:0-7757 GCF_000164805.1 Carlito syrichta
AGTTTCCCCGGTGATAACATAAGATTGTTAGAGAATAAATTATTCTGGATTTTAATCCACCAAATCCCCACCTCTTTATACAGCATTGGGATATACAGATATTCAAATTATTATTTGTGGTATGAATGGATCAATAATTATTGTTTTTTTCTTCAGTCATGAGAAAAACTGAGGCACAGAGAAGAAAGGTGAGTTATCCAAGGTGACTCAGGTAACTATTGATAAAGGACATGGTCTTAAGTCTGTCCAACTCTTATTTCTGTGCCCTTTATGCTGTACCTTACTTGCATTCACTTATTCATTCATGATTTTCAAGTATTTTTCATTGCAGACATTGATGCTGATATATATGGATATAATGATATATATGAATATAATGATAAGCAAAAACAAGCAAGACCACAAAAATAACAGGGATCTGGGAAACTAGAGGCCTCATCAGCTTAACTTAGTTCTCCCCAAAATCACCCTTCCCCCTAGGAGATAAGAGTGAAACCCATGCCACTGCACATCTTGAAAACGTGTCTATAGACTGAGGCATTTAATTGCTTCTACAGAGGGTACTCCAGAAACGAGGGAGATCAAACCTCAGAATTTAACTCTTGTTGCCTTTACGTCACTGGATCTTTTGCAGGCATACCCCAGCACTAGCCTGACTGTGGTAACCCAAGAGGGCGGCTAGACCCAGAAGAGCAGCAGGACTCACAGTTGTTGGGTTCTCACAGATGACCAGACCCAGGGGTGGAACATTGCACCACATAAGGGAAGTACCCTAAGGGACAAAAATTAAAATTAAAAAAATCCAGAGTGTAGCCCTCTCTGTACCCCAGACCTCCCCACCTAAGGGAACTTTCTTTCAGCAGAGATGTAGACACAGTGCTGGGTTCAGTGGGTGAATGTGGCAGTTCTACACCAGCAGTTGAACAGCCTATGAAGAGTTTTGGAAAAGGAGATTTCTCCACCCTCTTACCCAGTCACTGCAAATACTTTCTTCTCTTGTGGGAGCTCAGTGTGAGGGTCCTGTTGACACCCTTTCTGTAACATAATGGGGTGAGTACCAGCCCAAGGGAGGTGTACACTTTGGGCTCAAACTTGTACAAGTGATGGAATCACACTTTCTCTCTACATGGAACATCAACATTCTCACAGAGAGACGGAGGTGCATGTCTGATCCGAAAATATGGAACAAAGGGACAGGTGGATAATGAAAATGTGGACCACTTTTCTGCCAGCCTACTAGTGGATCTGAGGTGGCTCCCCACACTCCTGGTCAAGACCTCAGTTCATCTCACTTCCCCAGTTGCCTCCACTGGGGATAAGGCTTTAGTCCACCCTATAGGTATCACATATACCACCCACTTTAGTTTTGACCCATAGGTGATTCCTCATGACCGTCTGAATGGTTCCACCAGAGAAAAAATTCTGGGGGAAAAGAAGAACGCACAAGCACACGACACCACTAGGGAACAACATAGCTTCATAAGTCCTCTGGCATCCTAGACATATAGGAAGCAGTGAACCTACACATATGCCATAATTGTGACTATAAGCCACATTTGAGGAAGTCAATGCATAACAAGTTTCTATAACCAAGGAACCCATATGGAGACTATACCACTGACGGTACCCAGGGAAGAAGCTAGATCAGTATGAAGTACAACACATCAAAGTCACATACCTAAGACATGGAAAAAAGGGAATTAAAAGCAAATTTAACAATAAGAAGAAAAACAGTCTACCCACAGGAGAAGGACCAGAAACAATCTTGGCAATATTAAAGAACAGAGCTTTTCAACTTCCCCAAAAGATCACATAAACTCTTCAGTAATGGATCCTAACCAAAATGAAATATTTGAAATTCCAGAGACAGAATTCAAAAGGTTGATAATAAAATTGTTCACTGAGATCCAAGAAAAAGTTAACAACAAACTTAAAGAAATAAAAAGTACCACTTGGGAAATGAATTTAAAATTATCCAATAAAAACACCAAACTGAACTCTTAAAATACAGACTTATTTAGGGAAATACAAAACACAGTGGAAAGTTATAACAGTACACTGAAAAAAGTAGAAGAACAAAATCAGAACTTAAAGCAAAGGTTTTCAAATTAACCCAATAAAACAAGTATACAGAGAAAAGAATCAGAAAAACTGAACACTGTTTCCAAGAAATGTGAGACTGCGTAAAATGTTCAAACCTAAGAATCATATGTGTTCCTAAGGAAGAAGCAAAAGCAATGGGTTTGGAAAACATACTTGAGTGAATAACTGAGGAAAACATCCCTGGCATTGCCAGAGATGTAAACATCCAGATACAAAAAACAAAAAGAGCTCCTGGAAAGTTCATTGTAAAAAGCTCATCCACAAGACATATAGTTGTTAGGTTATCCAAAGTCAGCATGAAGAAAATCGTTCTAAGAGTAGTGAGACAAAATTGTCAAACAAATCATGAAAGTAGACCTATCAGACTAATAGCATACTTCTCAGCAGAAAACCTACAAGTCAGATAGATTAGAGTCCTATCTTTAATTTCCCAAAATAGAATAACTATCAGACAATAATTTTGTAATCCTCGCAACTTTTATAAATAAAGGAGAAATAAAGTTTTTCTCAGACAAGAAAACGCTGAGGGAATTTGCCACCATTAGACCAGCTCTACAATAAATGTTCAAAGGAGTTCTTTACATTGAAACAAACTATATAAATTCACAAGTAGAAAAACACTGGAGATTGTCAAACTCAGAGGCCTCATAAAACTCCAACACAATGGAGATAACAAAATAACCAGGTAACAATCAACATGATGAATGGAACAATATTTCATATACCATTATTAACTTGGAATGTAAATGATCTGAATGCCCCACTTAAATGATATAGATTGACAGGATAGATTTTTACAAGTCAGAAAATCTACTGCCTTCAAGAACCCAAGAGACTTTCATAGACTCAAGGTAAAGGAGTAGAAAAAAATATTCCATGCAAATGGAAATGGATCCCATGAAAACACAAAAGACCATTTGAGATTATTATCAAAACTTCTATGCAAACAAACTAGGCAATTTAGAGGAAATGGACAAAATCTTGAAAACATACAACCCACTGACATTGAATGAGAAAGAAGTAGAAAACTCTAATCGACCCTTAACGAATAGTAATATTGAATCAGTAATCCAAAGTCTCCCAACAATAAAAATGCCAAGCACCTGATGAATTTGCAACTGAACTGTACCGACTTTCAGAGAAGATATAGGACCAAACCTACTGTAGCTATTTCATAAGATTTCATGGCAGGAAATTCTCTTCAATTCACCCTGTGAAGCCAGTATCACACTGATACCAAAGCCAGGAAAAGACACAAGAAAAAAATACAGGCTAATATCCCTGATGAACATAGATGAAAAAATCCTCAATAATAATAATAATAGTGATAATAATAATTCAACATGATCAAGTGAGTTTTATCCCAGGTTTGCAAGGAACATATGCAGGAAAAGCATTTTATATAATCCAGAACCACCTCATAATAAAAACTCTTAGAAAAATAGGCATAGAAGGTAAATATCTCAAAACAGTAAAAGCCATGCACAACACACTCACAGCCAACATCATACTGAATGGAGGAAAGTTGAAAGCATTCCTCCTCTGAACCTGTGTACTCAGCAAGAATGCTCATTTTCATCACTTCTATTCAACACATTACTGGAAGTCCTCGCTAGAGCAATGAGGTAAGGGAAAGAAACACAGTGCATCCAGAGTGGAGAAAAAAGAAATCAAACAGTCTATTTACTAATTATATGATCTTATATCTAGAAAATCCTAAAGAATCCTCCAAAAGACTCTTGAACTTGATGAATGAATTCAGTAAATTCCCAGGTTACAAAATCAAAACACACAAATCAGTAGCACTGCTATACACCAATAATGACTAAGCTGAGAATCAAATCAAGAATTCAATTCTGTTTACCATTGTAAAACTGAGAGACTTCTACACAGCAAAAGAAATAATCAATAGAGTAAATAGGCAACATGCAGAATGAAGAAAATATTCACAAACAATACATTCAATAAAGAACTTATATCCAAAATCTATGAAGAACACAAACAAAGAGGCAAGAAAAAAAAAACCTTATTAAAAAGTTGACAAAATTATGAACTTTGCAGCAACTTGGATGGATTTAAAGTCTATCATACTCAGTGATTTATCAAAGAAACAAAGAACTGAGTACCACATACTCTCACTCATAAGCCAACCGTGAACATTTATCATAATACTATAAGAAAATGATTGGTAGTAGTGGGAAACTGCTGGGGGAGGAATGGAGGAGACACATGACATCAATAAGCATACCTGACCTCAAATAAGGCCAAGTGGTTACCAAAGTGAGACCCAAGCTTTATCTGTATGACAAACACTTGTATACCTAATCCTGAATTGTACCCCAACTTCAAAATAAAATAAACAAATAAATTAGAAAAATAAAATAGACTAAAAGGTGGGCAAATGACATGAGCAAATATCTCTCCAAAGAAGATATAGAAATGACCAACAGACATATTGGCCACAGTACTAATTACCAACAACATGAGTCATCATCAGGGAAATGCAAATTAAAACCACAATGAGATATTTCCATAATACCAGTCTGAGTGACCATTATTTAAACATTTTTAAAAAGATGTTGGCGCAAATATGGTAAAAATGGAAGACTTACACACTGTTTGTGGCAATGTAAATTTGTACAAGCTCTGAAGAAATCAATATGGAGTTTTCTCAAAGAACAAATATAGATCGACCATTTGAACCAGTAATCCCAGTACTGAAACAAAGATCATTATCCAAAAACCCCCTGCACCCCCATGTTTATAGCACCCATGATTCATAATTGGCAAAGATATCAAATCAACCTAAGTGCCTATCAACTGATTAATAGACAATAAAAATTCTCTCTCTCCCCACATCTATACACTCTCTCTCTCTCTCTCTCTCTCTCACACACACACACACACACACACTCTCACTCACCCATGGAATATTTTTCAGCCATAAGAAATAAGACATGAAATAATGTCTTTTGCAGTAACTTGGATGGAATTAAGGATGGTTATCCTAAGTGAAACAATGCAGGAACAAAAAAACTACACATTCTCACTTTAAGCAGTAGCCAAGCTGAGGATCTGCAAAGGCATATAGAATGCTATAATGGACACTGGAGACTCAGGGGGAGAAGGAAGAAAAATTATCTTTTGAGTACAGTGTTCCCTAATGGAGGTGACAGGGTCATGCCCAGGTTTCTTCACCAGTGTACAAAGCAGTCATGAAACCAAGAACTAGTTTACCCCTAAAGCTATTGCAATAAAAAATAATATATATTTTTTAAAAAGCAGAGTTCCTATGTGGTACATATACACATTGGAATATTATGCAGCCATAAAGAAGGACAAACATATGGACTTCGCAGCAACTTGAATGGATTTAGAGTCTACCATACTCAGTGATCTATAACAGAAACAAAGAACAGAGTACCACATGTTCTCACTCATAAGCGGACCTTGAACAATTATCATAATTCTATAAGAAAGGGATTGGCTGTGGTGGGAAACTGCCAAGGGGAGGGGTGGGATTGGCAGTTGAGGGAAACTGTCAGGGGAGGGAGGGGCACACCTCATCAACAAGGGTACCTGCATAATCAACGTTCATATACCTAAGCCTGAATTGTATCTCACATCTTTAAATTTAAAAATAAATAAATAAATGAAACAAAAAAGCAGAGTTCTTTACCTCATAAAGTTTATATTCTTGCTGTATAGACCAACATTAATCAATGAACTAAGATATGAATTTAAAATTGGAACTATGATAGTTACTATGAAGGGGGAAAATGTGGTAGGACTGTTAAGAAACTAGTCCTAGCCGGGCCCGGTGGCTCAGCCTGTAATCCCGCGCCTTTGGGAGGCTGAGGTGAGTGGATGGCCTGAGCCCGCGGGTTCGAGACCCGCCTGGGCAGCGAGACCTCATCTCTACAATAATCAAAAAATCAGCCGGGCGTGGTAGCGCATGCCTGTCATTCCGGCTACTCGGAAGGCTGAGGCGGAAGGATCGCCGGAGCCCAGCAGGTCGAGGCTGCGGTGGCCGGGAGCGGCCACTGCACTCCAGCCTGGGCGACCGAGTGAGACTCCCACTCAAAAAAAAAAAAAAAAAAAAAAGAAACTAGTCCTGGTCTTGGGATGGGGCATCTCAGGAAAATGTTCTCCAAGAATCACAATCAAAGAAATAGTTGAAAAAGTAAATGTTTGTCCAGGGATGGCAAGAGGAAACATTCAGGGCAAAAGGATTAGGATTTATGTGATGAACACTTGCATACCTAATCCTGAATTGTACTCCACATCATTAAAATAAAACAAATTTTAAAAAAGATTGTTCGAAATAATTTATAAAGAGGGGTTAGTTATCCGCAGCTTTGTGAGTCTTGCTAATAATAAGAGTTATCTACCAGAGGATTTTAAGAAGAGAGAGTATCATGACCAGATTTGCTCAGCCATATGGAAGAACACATCAGCAGAAGGAAAGACTGTATGCCAGCAGAGTAGCAGGAAGCCATGGGCAATAGATACTGGTAGTTTGGACTATCAGAAATGGGTTTCTCTATACCTTTTAACCCAAGTAGGAAGGTTGTTTGCTGCCTTTTTAACTTTAGTTGTTTAAATTGGTGTCCCATCACTGCCATCATTATCATGACTCTTAAGAATTAGAAGCTTTAGATAGCTTCAAGCCTCATGTAGAATGTGACCCTCCTTCCTTCGGGCTTAACATCCAACCTAGTGGTTCTCAAAGTGCAGTTCAGGAATAACTGGGGTCTGCATCTTTTATAAGGACAGGTCCATGTCGGTGACTGGCACCGATCTATGAGGGGGGGGTTAGGACCCACACTGGAGAATCTGGACAGCGAGAAGAGACCACTCGGAGGCAGTTCTTCTGGGATCAGTCTGATCAGAACTGAGTCCAAATTTTATTCAAACTCCTTCTAACTTATATACTATTTTCTATACTCTCCAGCAGTGTGATAATTACTTGCTGGGGGTATACAAATTTCATGTGTGTATTGTGCTTTACAAACTATGTATCACAAGACCCTCACAAGATTAACGAGTTCCAAGCAAACAATTCAATTTTATGATGCATGACATGCTTCACAAAACTTATATTGAAATAACAGGTGCATGATTTTTAACAATGATTTTACAAACCGTTTCCCATAATGTTCAATAAATCATTTATGCTGTACTTCTTGTTCTACACCATTCATGCTGTACTTCTTGTTCTAAACTCTGATTAATACAAAAACTTTTCTAAGTTAAATCCTAGTTTAATAACTCCTAATAGCTTTAACAATTAATATTACCAACTTAACATTATACTACAATCTATAAATTTATTTAAATGGCTTAATGTTTATTTGTACTATTAACCTAATATGATTCAGCATAATGCCCTATAACTGATTTAAAACTTGTTCATAAACTATAAAACCTTACCATGACTTATATAAATTTTATAAATCTAATCATATATAAGCTTAATAATTCCTTTTATATAATTATTCACTTAATGATTAAACTCAACATTATGCTAAACTTAACCTTATACTATATCTTATGAACTTATCTTTATTTAATTTCCTTTCATCTTTGTCATTACTAAAATGAATTTTTATTATTATGAAACTATAAACTTATTTAAACTTATTTTCTACTCT
>NW_007128054.1:9139-14697 GCF_000164805.1 Carlito syrichta
GAAACAAAAGGTTTTTGAGCATTCTCCATAATGTTTAGGAAAAAAATAAATCCTGAGGGTAAAAAGTTTAAAACTGTAGACATGACAATTACTACACTGGCCCAAAACCATATGTAACATCTAATGTGATGAAGGAATTTTACTAACAACTAAGAGTAGAGAATATTTAATTATCTGTCACTAAGAGTTAGTAAAGGGCACTTAAATAATTCAGGGTATGTCTTTAGCTGAATTGGCTTCTTGCAGATACAAATAGTGTATGATAGGTATTAAATAATCATATTTATTTACACCATGTCTTATTTCTTAAAAAATGAGTTAAAGATGGTGAATGCATTTTTGGTGCATAAAATTGTACCATGGAAATGCCTCGATGCATACATAGTATATAAAGTGTTCTCAAGATATAACTCTTGAATGAGTAACAAAACTTCATGAATACTATAAAATATATGGCTTGAAAAGTTATAGTATTGGGTTAATCTGAGAGAGTATATGAAGTCCAGTGATGGGAGGGTTTACATATTTACCAAAATGGTGTCAGATTATTTTGTGTACACAGTGTATATAGATGCTAATTCTGTCCTAAGTCTTCAAAACCGAAATGTGTATCATGATTTAACATTTACAGTCAAAAGAAGGGGCCTATCGTGGCTTTAGTATCTTGGCATTTTATTTTCAAAATAAAATAATAGTATGCTTAGGAACAAATGTACACAAACATACCCTCTCCAGGACTATTTATTTTTCTTTCCAGGCCTCTGGAAATGTCAGAATACTGTTGTATTAGATTTGAATGAGTAGTTTAAAGGATAAGTAGGGGTCCTTGGATGGAGTTTTCATGGGTTTTAAGTCAGAGATAAATAGCAAGAAATGAAAATGAATGGAAGAAATACAGAGCAAATTGTTCTGTGAGGACCAAAGGAAAGGTCTCTGAAGATGAGGAACTGCAGCACAAAATTAAAGAAAAGAAGAGAAAAGACAATATCATAGAATAAAATAAAAGAAACCACGTCCCTAAAAAATAAACCTGCTTACCTTTGTCTCATCACGTGACCTCACATCCAGCCACATGTAGATCTTCCATGAGTGTCTGATGAGGTCCTATATCTTCGTGCCTCTCTTTACACACTTCCCTCTTACCATTAGCATCTATCACTCACTTGCACTCCTTACTTGCACTCACTTGCACTCCTTACTTTACTAGTATTTCAAGGGTTGGTTCAAATATGTCGTCTGTACTGGGAAGTTTTTTTTTATTTTCAATTCTCTAACTTCTACGAGGTGGGATTGGCCATTTGTCCATTTGGTTTTCTGCTTACCCTATAGATGACTTGTTTATGTGTCTACTGATTCCAGTATTCTGACACATACATGTTGTATGTTGCATGTTAACATGTGGTGTCAAACAATTCTCAACATGGTCATTTTACCCTTTCTTCTTGCACTCAAAGAATTACATTGGAATGTAATTAGGTATAAGTACTATAATTTTAGATAAAAAGCATATTCATCTCCTAAGCAGTTAGAAAAATTTACTAGATGGTCAGTGATGGTTTATTAAATGAGTGAATGTATGAGTACCTTATGCAGATACACTTGAAGACTAGCTCTGTTACATAGTTGCTATGTCTTGAGTAAGTAAAGTATACTCCTCTGTATGTCAGTTTCCATACACATAAAATGGATACAGCAATATTGTTCTTTCTGTGTATTTCTTAAGGCTGTTTTACTGTTTAATATTCTGTAAGACCTTTTTACAACCCTAAGTACAATGTGACTGTGAGACTTTTTTGGGGGAGGTGGGGTCTCCTTTCTTCTTATTGTCATATGAACAGTAAATAACCAGGTATTTCCCTTTGAGAAACTGCTTACTGCTTGAATATTTTTCCACTGTCGGGACTGTGCTGAAAGACTGGATTCTGTGTGCCACTTGCTGAGAAACGTAAATAACTGTGTTATCCAGAGACTTCACAGTAAGGAACTATTGCGTACAACATTGTGTCACTTTCCTTTCCCCATAGAAGCAAGTTCCACAGATTAAATGTCCCCTGCTTCTGAATCAGTGACCAAGAAAGGCTTTTGTTGACTTGCCGCTGAACTCATGCAAAAGCAACAGGACATAACTGAAGGGAGGTGATTTCCATAAATCGCCTCACAGAGGATTTTAGGACACAGACTAGTAAGGGATGCATTTGAATTCTTGCTTCTTTCCTTATGTCATATGATTAAAACAGTTGGAATAGACCCGGGGCATAACTCCTGCAGACGATGAACATCAAAGCCTGATAATAACTTGAAATGTACAACAATGCTATCCAGTAAGACGAACACTGAGGCAAAATGAGGAAAAATTGAATCTAGTGCTGTTTCATGGAGAACAAGGCCCTCTCGTTTGCCTCCCTTTTCTTTCTCATTTTTTGGAATTGTCAGGTTTTGTAGGATCTTGATTAATTAGCATACCATACACTGGCCATTGTTTCCCATGAATACACACACAATGCAAATTGAGCTCACTTGCTTATCCTTGATTGAGTTAATCATTTCTTATTCTAGGTTGCAATGTTGAAAGATATTGTTTTTGCTGTATCTTTTTATTTTATTTTATTTTTTTCATGATCAATATTTTTTATTATGGTTTTGTGGGATACAATTAAGGGTTAGGTGTACAATTATGTTTCATTCAGGCACCCTATTGATAAGAGGTGTTTCCCCATCCCCAGACAGATATTTGCTACTGTTAATCCCATCTCCCTCCCCTCCCATAGTTTCCCAATACCGTCAGTCATTTTCTTATAGTATTACATTGGATGTTCAAGGTTCATTATATGAGTGAGAACATGTGATACTCAGATCTTTGTTTCTGTGAGAGGTCACTCAGTATTATAGACTCTAGTTCCATCCAGGTTGCTGCAAAATTCATGATTTTGTTGTTTTTATGGCTGCGTAGTATTCCATCGTGTATATGTACCACATTTTAAAAATCCAGTCCTCTTTTGATGGGCAGCATGGCTGTTTGCAGGTTCTTGCTATTGTGAACAATTTTGCGATAAAAATACGTGTGCAGGTATCTTTTTTATAGAGTGATTTGGGTTCTTCAAGGTATATTCCCAGTAGGGGGATTGCGGGGTCATATGGGAGGTAGATATTAAGAGCTTTTAGGAATCGCCACACTGCTTTCCACAGAGGTTGCACTAGTTTACACTCCCCAAGAGTGTAGAAGTGTTCCCTTTTTGCCACACCCTCTCCAGCAACTGTTATTTTTTGAGTTGTTGATAATTGCCATTCTGACTGGAGTTAGGTGGTATCTCAGTGTGGTTTTGATTTTCAGCTCCCTGATGATTAGTGAGGTTGAACATTTCTTCATGTGTTTGTTGGCTGCTCAGTTGTCCTCTTTTGTGAAGTGTCTGTTCATATCATTTGCCTATTTTATAATGGGGTTGTTTGTTTTTTTCTTTTCAGCATATATGAGTTCCTTGTAGATCCAGGATGTTAAGCCTTTGTCAGACCTGGTGTTGGCAAATACTTTTTCCCAGTCTGTAGGCTGTCTCCCTGCTCTCTTGATGGTTTCTATGGCTTTGCAGAAGCTTGTCAGTTTAATAAGGTCCCACTTCTCTATCTTCTCTCTTATGAGCTGTGGGTTTCGGGTTTTGTTCAGGAATTGGATGCCAGTTTCAATTTCCATGAGGGTATTCCCTTCATTTTCTAACGTTCTTATGGTTTGAGGTTTTACATTTAGGTCTCTGATCCATTTGGAGTTAACCTTTGTGCATGGGAATAGATAGGGGTCCTGTTTCAATCTTCTGCATGTGGTCAGCCAGTTTTCCCAGCACCATTTACTGAATAGGTTCTCCTCTCCCCAGTGGTAGGTGGTAGAGGCCTTATCGAAGATGAGTTGGTTGAGAAATTGAAGTTTTGCTTCTGGAATCTCTATTGTATTCCATTGATCTATATGCTTGTTCCTATACCAATACCAAGCTGTTTGATAATTGTAGCTTTATACTAAAATTTGAAGTCTGGTAATATGATACCACCTGCTTTGGTTTTTTTGCTGAGAATTATTCTGGCTATTCTTGGACGTTTGTGTTTCCATATGAATTCCTGTGTTGTCTTTTCTAGGTCTGAGAAGAATGTTGCTGGTAATTTGATGGATATTGCATTGAATTTGTAGATTGCCTTAGGTAAGATGGACATCTTCACAATGTTGATTCTTCCGATCCATGAGCATGGGATATTTTTCCACTTGTTCGTGTCATCTTTGATTTCTTTGAGCAGTGTTTTTTAATTTTCATTGTAAAGGTCTTTCACATCTCTGGTTAGGAAGATGCCAAGGTATTTCATTTTTTTTGTGGCTATTGTGAATGGAATTGTGTTTTTTATTTGGGTTTCTGCTTGTTTATTATTGGTGTAGAGAAATGCGATTGTCTTTTGTATATTTATTTTGTATACTGAGACTTTGCCAAACGCCTTTATCAGTGTAAGGAGATTTTTGACAGATTCTCTTGGGTTTTCAAAGTACACAATCATATCATCTGCAAAGAGAGATAACTTGACTTCCTCTTTTCCTATTTGGATACACCTGATTGCCTTCCCTTCTCTGATTGCTCGAGCCAGTACTTCCAATACTATGTTGAACAGGAGGGGTGAGAGTGGGCATCCTTGTCTTGTTACAGTTTTCAGGGGAAATGGTTCCAATTTTTGTCCATTTAGGAGTATGCTGGCTGTGGATTTCTTGTAGATGGGTTTTACTATTTTGAGGTATGTTCCCCATATGCCTAGATGTTCAAGGGTTTTTATCAAGCTGGGGTGCTGGATTTTATCAAAAGCTTTTTCAACATCTAATGATATAATCATGTGGCTTTTGTTTTGACATGTGTTGATGTATTTAATTACATTTATGGTTTTACAAATGTTGAACCAGGTTTGCATCCCAGGAATGAAGCCTACTTGGTCATGATGGATGATTTTTGAGATGTATTGCTGGATTCAGTTTGCCAGGATCTTGTTGAGAATTTTAGCATCTATGTTCATCAAAGATGTTGGCCTGTAATTCTCTTTCTTTGTTGGATCTTTACCTGGCTTGGGTATCAATGTGATGTTGGCTTCATAAAATGATTTGAGGAGGGTTCTATCTTTTTCAATCGCCGGGAATACCTTCAGTAGGGTTGGTATCAGCTCCTCCTTAAATGTCTTGTAGAATTCTGCTAAAAGCCATCTGGACCAGGCCTTTATTTTGGTAGGAAGTTTTCTTATTATGTAGTTGATTTCCTTGATTGTTATTGGTCTATTTAGGTTCTCCATTTCTTCTTGTTCCAAACTAGGTAGTTTGTGTGATATCAGAAAGTCCTCTATTTCCTTAAGGTTTTCAAGTTTGTTTCCATACAAGTGTGTATAGTAGTGTCTAATGATCTTTTGTATTTCTTCAGGGTCACGTGTGACTTCATCTTTTGTGTTTCTGATTATGCTTATTTGTTTTTTTTTTCTCATTTTTTCTTGGTCAGTCTAGCTAGGGGACTATTGATGTTGCTTATGCTTTTGAAGAACCAGCTTTTTGTTTC